>NW_008341889.1:1803302-1809144 GCF_000622305.1 Nannospalax galili | reverse complement strand
GGGGTGAGGAGGGTGTGGGAATAGTCAGGATAGTTTGCTTCATGGCTTGCGTCAGCCACCTGGCTCCATCTGATATCCTGTACCCCAGGTAGACTACTGACCTCTGACAGATGTGGGCTTTCTTAGCACTGGCTCAATATCCCAACCCGCCTAGGTCTGCCAGCAGGCTCCCCGTGGCTTCTTCGCATTCCTCACAGGTTTCTGCAGCCAGCAACAGGTCATCCACATACTGTAGCAGCGTCACACGGGGATGGCTCCTGCGGAAGGGCTCAAGATCCTGGCTTAGGGCTTCATTAAACAGGGTGGGAGAGTTTTTGAAGCCCTGTGGCAATCTAGTCCAGGTAAGATTCCCTGTTCTTCCTCCTCCTGGCTCTTGCCGCTCAAAGGCAAACAAGGGCTGACTGACTTCAGAGAGGGGAACACTAAAGAAAGCATCCTTCGGGTCCAGGGTAGTATACCACACAAGGGACGGTGGCAGGTGACTGAGGAGAGTGTAAGGATTAGGCACCATAGGGTGAATGTCCACTACCCTCTTATTAACTTTCCGCAATTCCTGCACCGGCCGGTAATCTCCACTGCCAGGCTTTTTTACTGGAAGCAGGGGCGTATTCCATGCTGATTGGCAAGGTTTAAGGATTCCTGCCTCTATTAGTCTGTGGATATGAGGTGCTATCCCTTTCCTAGCCTCTTCTGGCATTGGATATTGCCAAACCTGGATGGGTAGGGCCGTGGCTTTGAGTTGAACAACAACTGGGGGCAGGTGTTTGGCAAGGCCAATTCCCCTGGTCTCGGCCCACATGGAAGAGAACCTCTGCAACCAAGAGTCCATTTCTCCTTGGCCCCCCTTTTCTTGATCTGCCTGAAACAGGCGGTGTTCATTGGCCAGGGATAGAGACAGCACATGTACTGGCTGTAGAAGCTGCCCTTCTGAGTCCATGATCTTTATCCCCTTGGGTTCAAAATGAATATGTGCCCTGACCTTGGTGAGTAGGTCTCTGTCCAGTAATGGTGCGGGGCTCTCAGGCACGACTAGGAATGAGTGAGAAACCTGATGTCTCCCCAGGTCCACTTTTCTGCTGGTGGTCCAGGCACATCTCTTGGACCCTGCTGCTCCCTGGACTATGCTTGTGCATCCTGGGTTCAGGGAGCCGTGAGCTTGGTTGAGAACTGAATATTGTGCCCCAGTGTCTACCATGAACCCAATAGGAGTCCCTTCCATACAAAGAGTTACCCAAGACTCGGGGAGGGGTGCCGAGTCCCGTCCCCATCAATTTTCCTCTCCTAGGTGCAGGGTCTTAACAGGGTTTCTTCCTCTTTCTTGTTTTCTTTTCAGTGGACATTCTTTCTTCCAATGTCCGTATCTTTTGCACAAGGCTCATTGATCTCATCCTAGTTGAGGTTGGCAGGGTCCCGCCCTTTGGGGTGACTCAGGATTCTCTTTCACCCCAGTCAAGAATATCCTGGCCATCTCCTCCCTATGTTTCTTGTTCTCCCTACTCTGGAACCTTCTGTCTTCTTTCCTATATTTGTCCTGCATCTCCCATTCTTCCTTCCTTAGCCTCTCCTCCCTGTCTTCCAGAGTTTCCCTAGCATTGAAGACCTTCTCTGCTTGCTGCAACATTTCCCTGATAGAGATTTCTCCCCGATCATCCCATTTATGGAGTTTCTTCTGATGTTGGGGGCTGCCTGATTGATAAATGAGAGGACCACAGCTGATCTATGTTCCTCTGCCTCTGGGTTTATAGGGGTGTACTGCCTGTAAACATCAAACAGCCTCTCGAGATATGCGGCAGGCTTTCAGTTTCCCCCTGAACAATAGTTTTTACCTTAGCCAGGTTAGTGGGACATCTGGCGGCTGCCTGGAGACCAGACAGAGTCTGATGGTAGACCAGGAGACGCTCCCTACCTTCTGTAATCCCGAAATCCCAATTCGGGTGTGTAAGCGGGAACGCCTCATCGACGGTGGGCTGGAGAGTGGTGGGCCTTCCATTTTCTCCGAGGACATTCTTCCTGGCCCCATCATTGAGGATGCGCTCTTGCTCTTCCATTGTGAAGAGGGTGTGGAGCAACTGCCGGCAATTGTCCCATGTGGGACAATGGGTGAACATAATGGACTCTACCAAACCTATAAGACACTTACAGTCCTCTGAAAAGGGAGGGTTCTGAGTCCTCCAATTATAGAGATCACTGAAGGAAAAGGGCCAATACTGATATTGTTGAACTCCATCTGGGCCGCTCGCCCCGATCGCTCGTACCAGTTGAATAGGCACTGTATCTTCTGAAGTGGAAGATGGAGCTTCTCCCTCTCGTTCCCTGGTCCCTTGAGGCCTTAATTGCATCCTTCCTGTCCCTCCTGGTCACCTGCCCTCCCCCATTGAGGAGTCTTGGGAAGGGGCTGCTGCCTGGTCCCTGTGAGGCTCCACAGCCTCATCCTCCTCTCTCTCGGTTGCCTCGCCCCCTCTTTCTTGTGGAGCCACATATGGGGGTGGTTGCTCAGCAGGCAAGAGGGGGTAGAGGGAGGAACTATCAGGAAGGACTGGCGGTGCACTAGGAATTCTACCTTTGCGACAGGAGAGCTTTAAGCCTTCCCGGGCGACCAGGACTGAAGTCTTTGGTGGGTCAGTGTGCGGTTTCCCCACCAAAAAGGGACTCAGCCAGGATGGAGGATTCTCAGCCAGATTTTTCCCAGACAAGGATATAGGGAAGTTGGTCAGGGTGGCCCTTGGGGTCTGGCCAGGTGATAACAGCCTTGACCTTACTGATAAGGTCCAGGGAAAGAGACCCCTGGGCTGGCCAGCATACTCCAAAGGAGGGCCTTCCAGCAGAGCAGAGGGTGTCAAACTTACCTCTCTTGACACTAAGGCCCATATTCAAGGCCCATTTTTTTACTTCTATGAAATGAGAAAAAATTAAACCTTTAGGAGTAGCCTGAGTTTGGCCCATAATGGGGATCATAAGGAAGGAAGAAGGCAGAAGGTAAAGAGTAAAGGCACCACTCCAAATAAGATGACCAGTGTGTGTGCTTCTGAACAGGTGCCTGTCGTTGCACAGGTTTTTCTTCTGTGGGGGACACGAATTTATGGGATTCATGGCTGTGACCCCCTTATCCTGTCACGGGAGTCGTTCAGTGGCAGGCACCCTAATGGCTCTTAACTTCCCAACCCGTGCCCGTGGGGAGTTTCAGTGGCAGAAAGGAGGGTAGGAGAGCCTTAAACTAGAGAGCACAGAAAGAAATATAAATACAAACCACAACATAACATAACAATTAACAACAACAGTAAGCACACACACCACATCTGATCATACTCGCTCAGACCAGTCCTTCTTTCACTCTGGTGTGCACCACACT
This sequence comes from Nannospalax galili, assembly GCF_000622305.1. Classification (NCBI taxonomy): domain Eukaryota; kingdom Metazoa; phylum Chordata; class Mammalia; order Rodentia; family Spalacidae; genus Nannospalax; species Nannospalax galili. The sequence goes on along the minus strand of NW_008341889.1, from coordinate 1,805,795 downwards.
CACCACTTTCACTTTCACCTTCGAGATCCTCGATACTTCTGGTAATTCTCCCGAAAGGCATCCACACGGACTGCTGTAGGGTGGTGAGCTCAACCTCCTCTACCTAAGGTGCCAGGTCTCCGCCGATCGGGCTTGCCTTCCTAAGGCCGAGTCACTTGGACCCTAGGGCCAGGGTTGGCTACCTGAACTTCACCCAGGGTCGCTAACCTGGGGGCTGGGACTTCCAACACAGACTTCCTCGCTCAGGATCACTAACCCGAGACCAGACACGAGATGGCGACTCTTGCTTTATACTGGATTTATACAGACACGAGGGAGTGACCCCCGAATTACACTGCCCCGTCCGGACAAGGAGACTCTGCCTCTGTTTGTCCTTTGTTCCCCCAGAAGCCCTCCAAATTCTGGGACGAGCCCCCAAATGTTAGGGTCCGAGACTCCGTGGGCTTCCCAGGAAAACAATATGTATGAGCACAGAGATGTAATTCAAGCAAAGTCTTTATTAAGCCAGCTAGCTGGGGTCGACCGTCCTCCCAAGACACGCAGGCCTGGTTAGAGCAATTGACCCTGAAGCAATTTCAGGCAAAGTTTATATAGGATTTTCATAGCCATTCTACCAGAGCCTGCACATTTTCACACAACTAATAGCTTTAAAATACCTAACCTATAGATTTAAGCTAATTCATGTGTGTCGCCCTCTGGGTGGTACGTGTCAGTTTCCTGATTTCTGTAATCTCTTATTTACACAAGCATTTCTGACCACTTTCTGTTATCTCTCACATGCCTACGTTGACTTATCACGGGTCACGCCCTGGGGTGGCAGTCCACATCCTGTTATCTATCTCCAGGCGCCCTTATGTCTCAGTCTAGCCTTGTACCAGAGTTGAGTGGCTCTTACCCAGGAAGTTATAAGCAATGAAGTAATTAAACTTAAGTACTATTAAATTCTCTCTCTCTCTTCAATCTTTGATTTCCTCTGTATTTTTCCCTTACAAGAGCCCTGACTACACTTGCAGAGGACCCATGTTTGATTCTCAGCATCCACATGGTGGCTTACAACTATCTGTAACTCCAGTTCCAGGGGATCTGATACCCTCTTACCTCTGCCGGCATTGCATGACACAGGTTCACTTATATATATGCACCCAATACACTCATATACAAAAGTTTTTAAAAAGTACAATGCGAAGCCACAAGAAGACCCATCCAACAACAAACCAAAGTTTGTAACTGTTAGTCAATGATCTTAACATAAATTTGACTGATATGTTTAGGGCTTTAACCAAAGAACTAGACAGAATAAAATGATGCCTGTTCTAAATAAAGATATATAAACTGTGGAAGTGTTAGAATTAAAAACACTATAACAGATATTTGGCCTCCTCAAAAAATGGGTACAGACAAGTAAGAACTCAGGGCACAGGAATATTGTTGATACAAACATCTCGCAATGAAGGGCCGTAAAACCACAGCACAAAACACCCAAGGCTTGTGACAAAAAGTCAAGATATGTAAGTTAACACCCTTGGAACAACACAAAGAAAAAAGAATGATGAACAAATATGGGTAAAATAATTTTTTTCTCTAAATTAGTAATAACATTTGAAACTCAGTGTCCAGTCAACTTATCAGAATATACACAAACTACTGCCAGGTACGTTACATTGAAGTTCAAAAAAATAGTTGAATCTTCTTAGAAGAAAAAATTAAATTTACCTACAATATAATATTGGAATATGGTTAAGAGTTATGATGGATTATATATCAGAAACCTTGCAAGCAAGGAAAGAATGAATGCTTAAAAACTTGGAAAGAAAATCTTACAAGTTTCTATTGTTTAAAATGTCATGGAGAGTTTAATGAGTTCATGAAAAAAAAAAAAAAAACATAGCAAAAGAATTGAACATCACTAGAACTGCTTTGAAAGGAATTTCAAAAGCAGGTCATTCATTAGCCCAAGAGGAAAAAGATAAAGTTGAAAACAACACAGATAAATTAAGGTAAAAAGAAGAAATATTAGAGAAAGAATAAATTGAAGTTCATGATAAATTCTTATGTATATACTAAAGGAAAGTTATGCTATGAAGGAATTTAGACATGACAAGTATTAATTATTAAAAAGAACAGTTTGATTCTTTTATGATTGTAAACTGTAATGTAACTAATTAAAACAGATTTTGTGAAATTGTGTAATTAAAATACTAAAGAGGAAAAAAAGAATAACTTAAAAATTCAGGCAACATCAATGAAAAAAAGAGAAGAAAAAAGAAATATAAATAAGGCAAGTAGAAAATAGTTAAAATGTAAATATAAATTCAACTATGTGAAAAATAATGTTTAGTTATTTATTTTATTTGATTTTTGAGATAGCACCTAACTGTATAGGTTGGCTAGACCTGTATCTCACTATGCAGCATGGCATGTTTTTGCACTTTTTAATTCCTGAGCCATCTTCCTGACCCAGGCTTCCAAGTTCTAGGCTTCTAGGAATATATA
>NW_008341889.1:1798012-1803285 GCF_000622305.1 Nannospalax galili | reverse complement strand
TATATACTCATTCAAAAGGTATTGATCAACATGATAGTTAAAAACTAAGATAATTATTTTTGATTTTCAAGAAACACAGTAACATGGATTTGTTAAATTTAAATGGGTGGAGAAAAATCATTATCTTAATAAGGTAAATTCATACCAGCTATACTAACTTTAGTTAAACACAACTTCAGGACAAAAAAAAATCATAAATAATGGATAGTATAGAAGAAAAGGGTCAATTCTCTGAGACTATATAGCATGCATTTAAATATGTAACACTGAAAAATACTGATTCAAAAATAAGGACAAATAAAAAAACACACTATTTAGTATACACATTATTCAATAGTAATGAATGTAAATGAGAAACAGAAGAAAATTTATGATTATGTTACAGTAACATTGTAATGTATAATTCTATAGAAGAAAACATATTATTACACATACACTATATTTGACACTTCAGTGTATCTCTTTAATTTTGGAAGGAAAAGTATAGAAAATTTAGGTGATACATTGACTTGAACAACAGCATACCTCAAGTTGATAAAGAGAGAAGGCTATAGGTATCAGAAGGCACATTCTTTTCAAGGTCACACAGAATATTCACTTAGATACACCTATGTGGTGATCAAAAATATGTTAGAACATTTACAAAGTAGATAATGAAAATAAGTTCTTGAACTTCAAAAAAAATTGAGCTAGAAATCACTGGTAGAAATATAACTGGAAAATGCTGAAGCACTCCAGGGTCAAACCCATCTCTAAGTCTCACTTGAAGCAAAGCGGGCATCTCAAATGAAATTTTAAAAATTTGGAAAATCTTACACTGAAAATAGAAGACAAATTTGGAAGCTCTGACAATATTCAGAAAGGTAAATGCTTCCCACTGGATGCTTACATTAGACATGACAAAAGAATGCTCATTTTACTGATCATATGAACACTAATGGAATAATAAAAGACTTTAATTTTATTTTTAAAAGTGTATCAATTTCTTAAAAACTAAAATTCACGTAAGAGTCTAAATAATCTCTGTATAGAAATTGAATTAATATTAATAACTGTTTATAAAGATAAAACAAAGACTTTATTTTCTACCAAAATTTTTACAGCATTTTTATTGATTCATTTACAATTTCATATGATACATTTTCATTATATCCACTCCTCACTCTTCCTCTTAACTGTACCTAGATGCGCCTGCCACCTAAAGTTTTAAGAAGGAAATGATATAATTTTGTACCCAGGAATTTTCATATGGAAGAATGAGAAACATTATGAAACTTTCAGGTTAGCGCTACAAGACTATCATATCAAGCCACATAAAGACATTAGAAGATACATGAGGCACAAATAAATATATCTCCTCAAATATAGATTAAAAAAATTCACACAAACTTAGCAAATCAAACCTCAAAATGTACAAATATATACCATTACCAAGTAAGAATTATTATGGGTATACAACACTGGACAAACATTTATAAACCAATATAACTCATCACATCTATAAGTTAGAAAAGAAAATCAAATGAATGTATCGGTTGATAAGGAAAAAAGTATTTAAAGACATCAAAAATTCGTTCCTGTCTTTTCCCACATTGGGCCTCCTTCTAGACTTGGACCTGGGTCTACTACTCATTCTGCCCAAGATTTCTGGACTACTCTCTTAGTCCAGACCTGCTCATTGCAGCTCAGTTCTCCAGCTTAGTTTGTTAGAACCTCCACAGCCATTTCCCACTTCCCACTTTCCTCTGGCTTCCTAATCTGCTTGACACAGACCCATCTACTACTCTCTTAAGTCAGATCCTGTCCAAGGAGCCTTCATTACCCCGCACCCTGGGCAGCTCCACTCTCTCTCTGCACTAGGTTCCCTTCTAGCCTTGGGCCCAGACCCACTCCTGCTTCTTCCAACCGAGATCTTTGCACCACCCTCTTAATCAAGACCCACTGATTGTCCCCACCCCCACCTCACCCTATTACCCTGTAAGTTAGATCCCAACTACTGCACCTTCATTTGCCTGTAGCCCAAGCAGCTCCAGTCTTTCCCAGCACTCTGTCCACTTTCTAGCCTTCGGCCCCGGCCCATTCCTGCTCTTTCTGTCCTGCATCTCTGGACTACCCTCTTAGTCCAGACCTGTGCACTGCTTCCTGATCCTCTGCACACAGACTAACTCAATTCTGCAGCTTCATTTGTCAGATACCCGCCCCAGACTGTCCCAACTCCCATCTTATATTTGTCCCTGTTCCTGACTCATCTGCCATAGACCTATCTACGATCCAGACTAGCCTACTACACTGTGAGACACTAAAACACACTCCAACTAACTTTTTCATACTTCAGCAAGAAACAACCAAGCTAAACTAATAATATAAACAGAACCACAACTCAACAAATCAAAGGCAGAATAGAATTTCCTATCAGACACACAACCAACAAAAGACATCCAAATGCCCAAATTGCAACAGAAAATCACAAATAATATGAAAAACCAAGAGACTATGTCCCCAAGAAAACCAACAGTCCTAAAGAAGAGTACTATAAGGAGAAACACCTGAAGAACCACACTACATAGAATTTGAAGGAACAATCATAAACATGGTCAAAGAACTTAAAGAACACAGAGACAAACAACTCAAAGAAATTAGAATTATTAAAAAAAAACCCTAAAGTTCATATGGAATCAAAAGAGACCCCATATAACCAAAGCACTTTTGACCAAAAAGAGCAACACTGGGAGGATCACCATACCAGATCTCAAACTATATTACAGAGCTTATTGTCATAGAAACTGCATGATACTGGCAGAAAAACAGAGGTAGATCAGTGGAACATAATAGAAGACTCAAACATAAGTACATGCAATTTCAGTCACCTGATATTTGAAAAAGTGAGAATACTTTGGAGGAAAAATATCATCTTCAACAAATGGTGCTGGCAATACTGGATCTCCACTTGTAGAAATATGAAATTGGATCCTTATCTTTCACCCTCTACAAAAACTCTAAATGGATCAAGGCCTCAATATGAAGGGTGAAATTCTGAAACTGAGAGAAGAAATATAGGCAGTACCCTACAATATATAGGTTTAAGGAAGGACTTTCTGAATCTGTCATCATTTGCTCAAGCATTAATGTCAGCATTCAGCAAATGGAACATCATTAAAGTAATAAGCTTCTGTATTGCACATGAAACAACCAAGGAATCGAAGAGGAAACCCACCAAGTAGGAGAGAATTTTTACTTGCTACACACTTAACAGAGGATTAGTAATCATAATATACAAAGAATTCAAAAAATAAGAAACAAGAAAATAAAAGTGACAATAAAATTTGGGCTAAGAATTGGAATAGCAAGTTTATTTAAATATCTTATTTGTGGCAATGGGGATTGAACCCAGGGCCTTCTACGTTAAGCAAGTACCTTGAGTTTACTAGCCTTAATATTTGTTTTCCAGTAAGTTTAGGAACATTATGCATCTTTCTGATCTACTTTACAGGCTTCTTTAATTTTGAATAAATATGTACTTATTTTATGCCCATGTTATGTAGGTTTTGCTTTCTTTTTTTAAATTTATTATTTTTATTTTATGTGTATGTGTGTATTGGCTGCATGTATGTAAGTGCACCCGTGTCATGCAGTGCCCACCAAAGACAGAAGGTGTCAGAACTCCTGTAACTAGAATTATGAACAATTGTTAGCTGTCATGTGGGTGCTGGGATTCAAAACTGGGTCTTTTGCAAGAACAGCCAGTGCTCTTAATTGCTGAGCCATCTCTCCAGTCCCACGGTACAGTTTTTAAAAGTCCCACTCTTTAAAATATTATAATGATTTGAAAGTCCAGGTTATTTTTAAAAATACAAAGACTCATAACTGTGGGATCCTATAAAATAAAAAATAAGTTACATATGTTCTTATTCTAAGAGGGAAGACCCAGGGCACAGTTACAATTAAATTAAAGCAAGACCAAAGTCCAGCATTCTAGTTCCAAAATCTTGTAGGTCAATGATTAGCATCTGTGACTCATGATCTTTTGGACTCCAAAGGGCTTAGGCAGCTTCACTTCTCCAGCTCTGCCATCTTCAGTACACACGGCTTATCTAGTAGGGTTAGGCCAGCTCTATACCACAGCTACTGCTGTCCTTGGTGGTCATCCCATGGTTCTGGTATCTCCAGCGTGCTGTGGTCTCCACTGCAACTAAGCCTGCACCTTCACCAATGGCCCCTTCTGACCTCTTTAGTGGCAAATCTCAGTTGGTCTCCATGACTCTTTATGCCTTCAAAATCAGCACCACGTAGAAGACTTTTACACACTGTCAAGTTTAGCTTCCAGCTTGAAATGCAACCTTGGTCCCTCTGGACCACAGTTTCTGATCAAAAGGAAACACTCTTCTGATTTCACTTCTATGATGGTGGTCTCTCATTAATTACAGCAGCTGATCAGAATCTATTGTCCAGTAAAGCAAAGATTTTACTTCCACAGAGTTGCTTAAACTTCCCTCTGAAAGTTCACAAACCAATCTCCATTCTCTGCATTGCTCTCAGCATTATCTTCCAAGTTCCCACAGAAGAGCTCATCAAGCTCCAAGCACTCAATAACTTCTCAATCCCAGAGCTCAAAACACTTCCACAGTTCTCCCAAAACAGCATGGCCAGGTCCATCCCAGCAACACCTCACATTTGGTAACAACTTCTGTTCTACTTTGGAAAAAAAAAGTTTATTCCATCTTACAGGTTATAATCCATCATCTAAGGAATCCAGGGCAGGCACTCAAGTAGGAACCTGGAGGCAGGAACTGAAGCAGAGACTATGGCAGATTACTGGCTTGCTTCCCCCTGACTTGCTTTGCTAGCTTTCTTTTGCTGCACAAGCTTACCTGCCTAAGGATGGCATCATCCACAGTGGGCCGGGTCCTTCTACATCAATCACCAATCAAAAAAATAACCCCTGACATTCCCACAGGCTGATCTGATTGAGAAAATTCCTTAACTGATGTTCCCTCTTCCCACGTGTGTCAAATTCACAGCTAATGATAACTATAGCAGAGGATGATAAGCACCAGCAGAGAGTTGCTACTATGGACACAATACATGCATTACCTGGTGTCATGGTTTGATTCTTCATTGCTGTGACAAAACACTCTGACCAGCACCAACTTGGGGAGGAAGGGGTTTATTTGTCTTACATCTCCCAGGTCGCACGCAGTTCATCAGGGAGCCCAAGGTAGGAACTCAGGGCAGGAACCTGGAGGCAGGAGCTGGAGCACAGGCCATGGAGGAAC
>NW_008341889.1:1764454-1797933 GCF_000622305.1 Nannospalax galili | reverse complement strand
TTACAGTTTTAACAATATGCAAAATATTACAGTAATTCAGATTTTTTGGCATAATGATTACAGATTTGATAAATACATTTTATATCTCATAATAGCGATGAGGATAGGTTTTGCTTTTATTTATGCCCAACCACCACTTCCTTAGCACATGTAATTTTTTTATATATAGCTTCCTATATAAAATATGCTGTGAAACACTTCAGAAATTCTTTATACTTACTTTTTCTTCACATTTTAAAGTAAGCCTCATGCATCCAAAGATGGGTTTCAGAGATTACAGAATTCTGGGAAATTTTGCATAATGTGTAGTATAAGACTTGAGCACTGCTTAATGGCATTATTCTCTGTTTCTGATGTAAAACATTAGCAATATTTATAACAATCTTTTAAAATCTTCCACATTACCTTTGCCAAAAATCATTTGTGCATTTTTAAAATTTATTATTAAATTCACTGTAAATTACATATAAAAAAGAATTCTAAATATCAATAGGCTCTGCTAGAAAAAAAGACACAGGCTGGTGAGATAGATTAATAAATAAATTACATCTTTTGTTGTCTTGAAGACACTCATCTCTCCTTCAAGGATAGACACTACCTTAGGGTGAAAGGATGGAAAAAATATTACAAGCAAATGACACTAAGAAGCAATCAGTTGTTGCAATTTTAATATCTGACAGTCATAGAAAGCATTCATGGAAGCACTCCTACTCACAATAGCCTCAAAAAGTATCTAGAAAGAAACCTAACTAAAGACATTAATAATCACTACAATGAAAATTTTAATTATTTAAAGAAATAGATAGAGGAAGACACCCGGAGATGGAATGTCCTTCAGTGCTCATGGATTGGAAGAATTCATATTGTGAAAATGATGAACCTACCAAAAGCATTAAGGTCAACAATCAATAAACGGAACCTCATTAAAGTAATAAGCTTATGTACTGCAAATAAAACAACCAAGAAAGTGAAGTGGAAACCCATCAAGTGGGAGAAAATCTTTACATTCAACAGTGAATCAATATTCATAATATACAAAGAACTCAAAAAAACAAAATAAATGCCACAATAAAATTTGGGGTAAGAACCTGTGCTGGATAGCTTTAGTGTCAACTTGACACACCTGGGTTGAGGGAGCCTCAATCGGGAAATTGCCTCTATTGGATTGGCCTGTGGCCATGTCTGAGGGGCATCTTCTTGATGAGTGATGTGGGAGGGCCCAGCCCACTGTGGGTGGTGCCACCCTTGGGCAGGTGGGCCTGTGTTGCATAAGAAAGCAGGCTGAGCATGGGCCGAGGGAGCAATCCAGTAAGCAGCGTTCCTCCATGGCTTGTGCTCCAGCTCCTGCCTCCAGGTTCCTGCCCTGAGTTCCTACTTTGGGCTCCCTGATGAACTGCGACCTGGGAGTTGTAAGACAAATAAACCCTTTCCTCCCCAAGTTGGTACTGGTCAGAGTGTTTTGTCACAGCAATGGAGAAACAAACTAAGACAGAACCCAAATAGAGAGTTCACAAATGAAGAAATAAAGATGGCTAAGAAACACATTAAAAAGTGATTAATACTTCAGTAAGTAGAGAAATTCAAATCAAAACCACTTAAAGATTTCATCTTACTCTAGTGAGGCTCACTAAGAAAAAGAGAACAAAATACACCAAATACCGGCAAGGATGTGGAGAAAGAGGAACACTCATTCACTGCTGGTGTGAAAGCAAACTTGAGGAGCCACTATGGAAAGTACTATGGCGAATTCTTTAAAAACTACAAATAAATATGCCATATTATCAGGTTATACCTATCCTTGGGTTTTAGCCAACACACACTCATATGACTGTAGAGATACACATATATCCTTTTTTTTTTTTTTTTTTTTTTTCTTTAGCTTTGCTGCTGTTTTTGCAACAGCTAAGAAATGGAAACAACCTAAACATCCCCTCACTGACAAATGGATAATGAAAATGTTGTACATTAACACAATGGAGCTGTACTCAGCAGTAAGGAAAGATGAAAGGTAAATGGATGCAGGTAAATGGATGGAGCTAGAAACTGTTATACTAAGTGAATTCATACTACTCAGGAAAACAAAAGACCTATGATGTCCTTCATTTGCAGATCTTGACACAAATCACTTGTACATGAGTATATAGCCTGAGGTAACAGCAGGAGCCAGGAAAATGAAAAAGAATGGGGAAGTAGAAGGAAAGGAGTGCCTGAGAATGGGTGGTAGTTGGAAAATTATTTTACCTAGGGGAAAATGAGAAAAATAGGTATATTCCACTGGAAAATGAAGAGGGAATGACATACAAGGAGCCATGGTGGTAAAGGAAAAGAAGGAACTCAAGAGAGGGGGGATAAAAGGAGAAAGGTATTATCAAGGGTAAAATTGGGGTGCTTAAACTGGTGAGGGGGGAGAGAGGTTAGAGAGGAGAGGAGAGATAAATGAAGAGGTTAGAGAGGAGAGATAAATGAAGCTTAGATAGAGTAAAAAGTCAGAGGGCAAAGTATCAACTCAAACTTCCCATGAAATATACACATACAATATCTGAACATGAGTGCATGTGTATACTTGAAAGCTATATACAAAGAACACAGTGCCTAACAGAAGAAACCTCAATTTGAGTTGCTGGCCAGCATAGTCCAAGAGGATCACCAAAATGACACAGACTATTGCCACAGCCCTTGATTACCTCCTAGAACTTAAAGGTAAGACCCTATTGTTGAAGACAGGGCATACTTTAGACCAGGACTTGCAGCAATGGAGCTGGAACTAGAAGCCTTCACTGTGAAGATTAACACTCATAGTTCTAGAGGATATTATGCAAGCTGCTAAGGAAGAAAATCTATCAATGGTCCAAGCCATCTGTAAAGCATAATGACCACAGTGGCTGGCAGAGAAAACTCTCTCTATTGGTGCAGTAGTGGGAATTTCATCTAAGTGTTTATTAATACCTACTTAATTTGATTTAAAGCCCTGTCAATGGAAGGGAACTCATGGGTGGCACTGTAAATATAGCCAAATACATATGGGTGGAGAGGTCATAGATCTTAGTGAAAAACCCTATGTCTGTCATACCTCTAGACAAATGAAATTTCTTACTTCATGCTAAATATTATTTATCCTTATATTTACAGGTAGGTATACCCTATACTACTCATCAATGAAGCTTCTTTTCGGAATGGATGGATGCTATTACAGAGGTCTAGATATGGTCATGTGACCACAGAGAATATATATCTGAGAGATACTCAGCCCTAAGTGAGATAGCTATGGTGTAACCTCTGCACTTAGACTCATGGAACACAGCAGAAGAGGGGGGTGAAAAGAACACAAATAAATCCCTCAACTGTCACCAGCAAAGCTTCCTTATACAACAGCACAGCTGCAATACACATAGAAAGCCACTTGTGGCCAAGTTTTAGAGAATAAGATATTGCACAATGCATGTCCTTAGGTAGGACTTCCATATTAAACCTCACCCTCCTAAGATTCAGGAACCATTGTGGAAGAGGGGTGGAAAGATTGTGAGAGCCAGGGTTGGTCCATGAACATAAGGCTTTCAGGCCTTTTAGAACTTGCTCATATGAACTTGCAACAATGGGAACAGCACACACAAGACCCATGCTGAATAATCAGACAAAACCCAATGCAGAATGGGGAAATGGACAGCAGGCCTTAACCCTAGCTGAGGAACTGTTGGTATCTGGGAGAATAAGTCTTCTTTAAGGAAGTTACTCTAGATAGGCTGATCAGACTCAAGTGGATGAATGTGCACAGAGGGACATCAGGGTACAAATACTTGACCAGATAGGATTTAGCATACATGACAGAATGCATGAAGTATGGTATGAGGGAGGTAGGGGGGCACGAGTTGAGGAGGAGTTTAAATTTAAGTTCTATTATGTGAAATGCACAAATCTCAATAAAAACATGAAAAATAATCCATTAGCTAAGAAAAAACAAGTACTTATTTCTGTAGAAATGTGCTGCATTTTCCCTAAGTAGCTATATTATGTTCTGGTTATCATGTACCTGTGAACATATCTGCCTTTGTTTTATTTCAGACTACGTCAACTCTCAGGAGATAAATATGCCTCTGAACATTCCTTTGTCATGGGCCTCTGCTTATGATTCCCTGATGTTACCATTCTAAGTTGTGAATCCAGCTTGTGAAGTGGGTTGGGAATCTTTGAAATAATGCATTATTTTTGTTTTTCCTTTAATTCTTTTAAAATTATTAGGTTATAAGGTGTCCCTCCCCAGGAAAAAAAAGGGACCCGAATCATATTTTTGTCTTTGGTGGAGACATCATAGTCTAAATTGCCCAAAAGCTCATAAAAATCTTATTTATACTCCTGAACATTTTTTGGCAAAGAACAAAGAAATACCAATGTCTCCTGTTACCAGTGAAACCAAAAGGACCTATCAATCAGGAAAACATCCTCTTGAAATGATGTCTGTTCTAGAGATTTTAGAAAATCGTACAAAGCAAACAGATCAGGTAGGATCTCCCCATTGTTCTCAGCTCTCTTGTCCTTGCCCATGACTTCCCCACTTGTCTTGTTAGAGTGTTTTCTTCCACAAAGATTCCAACTCTCTGGCCCTTGTTCACTTTCTCTCCATGTAAGAATGTTTCCTTCACTATGACTCCTTAGCCATTTCCCACTGACACCTTTTCAAGAGATTCATAGTACTCTGTAATAAACCTTGCCTATCTTCTTCGCTTCACTCTGCCAGATCTGAATTCTTTTGATGGAGATCACAAAGACCTAGTTTCTGAGTGCAGTCCACAAGAAAATCTTAGTAACAACACTATAATGTATATAAGAGGGAAAATTTTGACAAGCAAAGAAAGGGGCTGAAAGACAAGTAAAAGTGAGTAGAGAAGAGAGATGTATTAGCTTCCTGTTGCTGTGGTAAACCTCCATGATTAGGACATCTTAGAGAAGGAAGTTTATTTCGTTTACAGTTCCAGAGGGGCAACAGTCCATCATGGTGGGGTGGCATGGCAGCTGAGGTGCCCAGAGCAGAAAGCTGAGCACTCACATTTTCAGTCACAGGAAGGGGGGAGGGGGGAGAAAGAGAGGAGAGAGAGAGAGAGAGAGAGAGAGAGAGAGAGAGAGAGAGAGAAATATGGCAAGTTTTAAGAACTCTCAAAGCCTGCCCCCAGTAACCTGCTTCCTCCAGCTTTCTGAGACTTCCTAATGGTTCTGTGATCTACCCAAAGCAGTACCTCTAATCAGAGACTAATTGTCCAAATACTTGGAGCCAGTGTGGAACATTCCCATTCAAACAATTATGAAAGAAATAAGTGAAAAGACTGCTGATGCCTTCCTTCCCTCAGCAGCCTGCATGACACCATCCAGCACTGTGAAAGCTAGCCAAAAGGGAAGAATTTGCCACATTAGTTCCAGCTAGATTTAGTTATATCTTCCACCTAATATTCCTGGTATCTTCAGCAACAGGGTGCTATCTGGTGGGTAACCAAAAGGAATGATAATGGCATGTTGTTGCACGTGCACGCTCTGAGGTCTCTTGGATCCTCTGGTCCTGACGCAGATTGACAAAACTGACATAATACGTTCTATTTGGGTTTTGCATAGTTTATGACATCTGGGAAAGGGAGAATTACAAAGGAATGGATTCTCATAGGCTTATATTTGAAATGCCTGCCATCAGCATGTCCCACCTGTAGTTTTCATTAGCTTTTCTCATGCAGTCTCACCCCATGGCATCAGCAAGTTGAAGTCCTTGAGGCACTGTTGCACCCCGCAGGGTCCTTGCACTTCATTTCCTGTGTTCAATATAGTGACAGCTCCATCCCTTTTCCTGGTCTACTCTCTAGACCCACACCCAACCAATTCTAGCTTTTCAGAGGAACTTCTGGGTTACACTCCACCCCTTTCCTCCAGCTCTTACAAACTTTCCACCCACCTCTTCTGTAAGGGTCCCTGAGCCTTGGAGGGGATTATAGGTGTAGGATGATCATGGTGAGATATTGACCTCTTGGGCCTCCCCATCATTCTTCTTCAAGACACGGCTACTGATCCAGCTCAGTGGTGTCTCCCCTACAACAAAGACAAATGGAAGAAAGCATACTCATCTACACAAACATAGGTGCAAATACAAATGCCTAGAAGATATCCCAGCAGGTGTATCATATTCATACTTGCAGCGGCTTCCCTGTTGAGGCCTATAGCCTTTTCTGACACGGGGTTGGCCTGGTCTACAGCACTAGATAAGTGTTCCACCCCTAGGAGTGGGCCTTATCCAGTTAGAAATTTGTCAGTTGTACATATGTTAGTTGAGCCACTATTGCACCAACAGGCATTGTTTGACATGTCCACATTGTGGAGCACACAGGGTCTATTGTTGAGCAGAATCATAGGGGATCCTTTCTCCCCAACCATCTGCAAAGTGCCTTCTTGCACTATGAAAGCCATCCATCTAGTGGAATGGAGTTTTCAGCTTATTCTTGGCTCTGCCTCTCCTTCTCCATGCTCAGATCACACAGTATCTTCAGCAACATGGCCTTACTGACCTTTTCTAGTGCATAACTGCCATTTGTGGCAACAGCCTTTTTCATTTGAGGAACTCTAGGCTCTCTCTGGTCAATAGCTCATAAGGGGGCAACCCACACCTGGTACTGTAATTTTTTCTTAACAGTGGTACAGTTTTGGGAACCTTTTTTTTTTATTTTTATACAGGATTAGGTGTTGTAGGCTTTTTCCAACCATCATGGTGGTTATTACTTGTGTTTTACCCAACCATAAAGCTCCCAAGAATCTTACAGCTATAGCTGGCCTTTGTTTCCTCAGGTGTACTTGATATCTTTCAAATGGGTCTCACATCTGTAAAACACTCAAAGGTTAACATCATATATTAAATCAATCATATACACGTTCTAACACAGTTTGGAAATGTTTTATCCATTTGTATTAATTGCTTTCTCCATAGAGCTTTGTTTGATACCATAGCATGGGTAAGGGGCATAAACTTGGTTAGTTCTTTTTTATTTTTAGTTACCCCTTTGGAGTTATTCTACATTCTGCATTCTGGAGATTTTACATGGAGACTCTTTGTATTTTTTTTTTTTTAAACCCTTGATAAATTTACAGGTGCTGGCTCAAGTTGCCTGATTCTGCAACAGGCTAAGGGGCCAGAAGATCTCTCTTGTCCCTGTTGCACCTGTTGGTTCCTTGAGTCACACAGGCCCTGGGTCTGCTTCCTGGCTATAGCCATATCTGCTGCCTCTCCATTGACCATACCTGGCTGCTGGGGAGGCCCCGATGGAAAAACTGCCTCCACCCCTAGCATAGCATTTCTCAGGAAATAAATGTAACCTATTTAATCTTTGATGATCCTTAACCATGTCTGGGACAGTTTTTATCCTCTGAATGCCTTCTGTGAACTGTTCTTCAGGTTTTAAAGCCTTCCAGAAACTTCTTAGTACCAAATTTGGTTTTCTATCAATTTTTTCTTTGGGAATTAGGGCTTGACATAAATCTTGCCACATTTGTCTTCCAGTACCCAAATGGAAAATTTCTTCTGTCTGTTTTTTTTTTTTTTTAATATCTCTTCTAGGTTGCTCTATTATTCTACAGACACATTTTACATACTGGTTTGAGTCACTCAGATCTGCCAAAGCCTCCCTCACTTTACAAAGACCTTGTCCCATTAAAGGACTTGGCAAAACCATTAATGCAGTATACCATTCTCAAGGTCCCAGTTGAATTAAGTTTTCCTTTATAACTCTGGTTAACACAGCCCTAGCTGGCACAGAGAACTGGGCATCATATATTTCCTTTGCAGTGGACAAATCATTAATGATTCACAAAAGTGGCCAAGCCACCTCTCTGGATTCCCCTCTTGCGTCCAAGTCTTTAAAAAATTTTTCTAGGCGCTCTATCACCCTTAAGGAATTTTCACACAAGCAACTGAGCTATTTTCCCACATTTACAGGATGATTATTGCCTGTGAATTTCTCCCTTTGAGTCCATCCCCATCTGTGTGGCCTGTGTCATTTTAGTTACATATTTTGCAATTCATTGTATGACCTATGTGACCCTGCTAACCCCATTAAGCATATGGGGGTTGGTCACCCTCTCCCCTGGGTTCCCTCCAGTTTTTCTCAGATGGATCACATTATCTCACAGGACGCTTCAAGGCACCCATCTCCACCCTTCTGGATTTGGGAATCTGAACCCAACTCCCTTTAAATTGGTTCACTGGACCTGCTGGAACCATGATGCTTCCAAGGCCCACATTCCCATATTTTTCCTAGACTTAACCCATTCTTCTATCTGGCTGAGCCACGCCAATTTGTTGCAATAAATTTTCCCTTTCTCCTCTTCGGGTGACCCACACTCACCCTCTGAGGACTCTAGGGTCTCCTGGTCCTGTTGCGGATTGACAAAACTGACATAATACGTTCTTTTTGGCGTTTGCATAGTTTATGACATCTGGGAAAGAGTGACTTACAGGCCTGAATTCCCATGAGCTTTTATTTGAATGCCCACCATCAGCTTATCCCGCAGGCAGTCTCCATCACCATTTTGCATGTTCCCTGCCCTCTCACCCTGTGGGGTAGTGCATGCCATCCCGCCCCACAGTCCAAGCACCTCCTTTCCAGTATTCAATATGGTGGCAGCTCCACCCCTTTTCCCAAGGTGCTCAGCTTGGGTCTCTAGACCCCCCCCCCCCAACTAATTCTAACTTTCAGGAGGAACTTCTGAGTTACACATGTTTTGTTGAGGGGGCCTCTGTGTCCTCCCTGAGTAAACGCACCTACGGACGTATCCACATTTGGCACTGGAGTTTCTGTTTATTAGCCCATTACAGAAAGGGAAGAAGTGTTGGATAGAAGAAATGTTATCTACAGAATATAATTCAAAAGATAATTACATTGATGCCTTTGAAAAAGAAAGGTGTGCTTAACATGTCCTGGCACGTAGGAGCAGTCAGAGTTTCTCTCCTTATTAATCTATATTCTATTTTACCGAATTCAGAGTATCTCTTGCTGATATTTCAGAAAACTCTAAGATCATTTTATCTCTTTAGAACTTTTTTGTTCCTAAAACTCTAAGTTTCTAAGATATTATCTTTGTGCTCTTGAAAGACAAATATTCAAACTCTTGAGTCCTAGTTTAATGAGCCATACAGTAAAGCTGGGCAATGTAGTTCAATACTGGAGTTTTTGTCTAGCATGTTAAAGGGCCTGGGTCCAATCCATATTACCTCAAAAAAAAAATTAAGGAATTAAGGAATAAAATGGGGATGAAGAGATGAGATGGTTCAGTGGTTAAGCAAACTAGCTCTTCTTGCAGAAGACCAGGTCCCGGGTTCACATCTCAGCACTCACATGGCAGCTAACAATCATCCATAACTCCAATTACAGGTGATCTGACATGACACTCTCCTCTGCTCTCACCAGATGCTGCATGACACATGCGTACTTACATATAAGCAGGTAGTAAACTCATCTACATAAAATAATAAATATTTTTTAAAATTAAGGAGTAAATGCCACACATGAATAAACTATGGAAGATAATAAAAAGTAGAGATGGAATGTTTACTATGTCATTCTAAAATTGATGAGGGACATATGATTGAAATAATTAAAATTACAGAGAAAATGGATATTGTCAACTCAGACATTTGTCTCATTCTAGAAAATGTTAAGGATTCCTTCAGCTGCTTCAGTCTGTCACTAATAAGATTGACGATTGTCTACACAATTGTGTCCACTAGTTATTTTTCTAAGAATCAGGAATGTGCCTGCTGCCTACTTCATTGCTCCCGTGAAAAATGAGTCTCATTTTGCTGGTGTCCCATGCTTGTTCATTACTTTAAACACTGTTAAAGTGCTGCTAGAGACAATAATGATCACAAAAGTCCTGATTAATATAATTTTCAGTGCTGGTAGATTATGAAGGGTTCTAGTATGCTATGCATGAAATTTGTTTCCTTAGTCTTAGAAAAATTCATTGTTCATTTTGAATAAAGTTCCCGTGTGAAGCATAATTTGTCTCAAAATACCACATAGCAACTTGTGTCTCATAAGCAGGTCTGTAATACTCAATTGAGAAATAAATTATGAAAAATGTAAAGAACTTCATGTGGTGGATCTCTAATTGCAAACTTCCCATGTTAATATAAATGAAAACAAAATGATTTTGAGGCAGTAATGAAAGAGACAGTGAAAGTGGGAAGTTGGTTCGGGTGTCTTAGTACTGTTAATTAAGGAGACTTATAAACGGCTTTCACTGAACCCAGTGTGTTTCAGCTACTGACGTTTATATCACATAGGTGTTTTTTTCCTTAAAAAGCTTGTTTTCAGAACCAGAGAGATGACATAGTGGTAAACAGTTCTTGCTGTTCTTGGAGAAGTCCTGGGTTTAATTCCATTGCTCACATCATGGATCAAACAACTGCCTGCAATTCCAAGTCTGGGGTATTCAACACATTCTTTGCAAATGGCAAACAAATACTTAAAAAAATGTTCAACATCCTTAGCTGTAAGGGAAATGCGCATTAAAAGTTTTGAGATTTCATCTTCCTTCAGTCAGAAAGGCTGAGATCCAAATAAACGAGAACCAGTGCTGGTGAGGCTATCTGGAAAGGGGACCTTGTGTCCACTTCTGATGGGATTCCAAACTCCTTCAACGACTTTGGGAATCAGTGTGGAGTTTCCTCAAAACACTGGAAACTGATCTACCACATGACACATTCATACCAACCTTCAACTTTTACCAAAAAGGCTCTGTATCGTACTACAGAGATACCTGCTCATTCAAGTTCATTGCTGTCCTTTTCACAATAAAGCAGGAAGTGGAAACAACCAAGATGTTCACAAACTGACAAACGGATAACAAAAGTATGGTACATTTAATCACACAATGGCATATTACTCAGGGATCAAAAAACCCTGAATTAGGAAATTCAGATGTGAATGGATGAAACTGGAAACAGTCATCTTGAGAGAGATAACCTTGACTAAGAAAGACAAATGTCACATGTTCTCTCATAACTGAATGATAGCTTTTAATTCTTTGATATACTTGTTTCAATAGTAAAATCCAGAGAGGTCACATAGCAAATAAACTGCCAGGGGCTTGGAGGCAGTGCTTCATATGAGGAAAGATAGAATGCAAAGATATAAATTAAAAAACGGGGCCTGATAGAGTATGAAACGTTAAAAGAGGTGGAAGAGAGGTATGGCGAGGGATAGCCCTAAATGCCTTTAGAAAATGCCATATCAGGAACTGGAGGGATGGCTCAGGTGTTGGGATCACTGACTGGTCTTGCAGAGGACCTTGGTTCAATTCCTAGCATCCACAGGGTGGATAACAACTATCTATAGCATCAGTTCCATTGGCTCTGACACCTCCTATGAATTTTCCAGGCATTGCGTGACATGGATGCACTTATATACGTGTAGGCAATACATTCATACACATACAACTAAAATTAATAAAGAAAATATTTTTAAAAAGAGAAAAACCCATAAAGAAATTGACTATTATAGACATTTCTTAAAGTATAAGGGTGCACGTTATTTTTATTTCAAGTACGAATTCCAAGTCAAGAGGACATATGATTTTAAGTTTGATGGATTATAAATTTTATATTTTCTCAAAAATAGCAAGTATTCCCAAATTGTTTTCAATAACTTTCTCACTGTTCTTTCAAAATTGATTCACATAGCTCCACTTATACCACTATCATTTCTTATGGCAGAGCTTGAATTATGGTTTTGTAGTATATTTTACTACCTATTCGAGGATATCTGTTACTGTCTCTTCTCCAAATGATCTTGTATATTAGCTTGTTTTTATAAGTTGGGGATCTCTAGTAATAAAATAGTTCTATCTCTACCATTTTATTCTAATTGTTTATATAATATTTGACTGTGTTTGTTTTACTTTGCTAATTGATATCTTACTACATCTTTCTACATTTTGTGTTTTTAAAATAATTTTTCAGACTAGTTCTTCTGTAATTCAGGCTGGTCTTAAGCTCACTGTGTGACTAAGGCTGGCATTGAACTCCTGATTGCCCTGCTTCATCCTTCTAAATGCCTGGATTACAGGTTCGTGGCTTCCATATTTACTATTATTAAAGAAAGAATGCCATTACTTAAATTGCTGAATTAAGCAGAAATGAAGAACAATCTCAACTCGAGGTCTCTGATAAAATTAGCATTATAGTGCGTTTAATTTTAAAATTAATGTTTATAATGATTAATCATGCAATTCTAGACTATTAAAGGACTTTTTGATCTGGCCATGAGGGCACATGTTCATAAAGCCAGCACTCAGGAAACCAAGCCAGTAGAATCCGCAGTTTAAGACTTTGCACACCCTCCACCAAGAGTAGTAAATTCATTTGTATTTGCTTACTTCAAAAATGTAAGAATCATGGTAGCATAAAAATAAAGGCTTGATATAAGAAAAGGGTAAGTGACACAGCAAAAGTACACATGATAGGGATACTCTTTGGTTCTATTTTGAAGAAATCAAGAGTAAAAGACAACTTTGAAATAATTAGAAAAATCTCTGTGTCTATAATAGAATTATTTAAAGCATACTAATTTATTTAAATCTATTAGGAATACTGATGCATCTGAAGTAGAATTAATGCTTAGATATTCCATTATAAAACAAATAAAAAACTACCAAAGAACTCTAGAGAGTGTGAATAGAAAATTACAATCTGTGTTTTTCTAGAAAAAGGTAAGCTAAAAATGATGATTGAAAATTCTGAATGATTACTGAAGTTATATGAGGAGTCTATGGATTTAATTATAATGATATTTCTCTATTTATACATTTGAATTTTTTCCTGCTTCTTTTATATTTGAATTTGTATTGGTGGTGCATTTATACATGCATACAATGTGTTTTATTAACAAATTGAATAAGACTGATAGTATTTTGCATTCAGATATTTTTGGGGTACCTTTTAATGTTTTGCTCCACTAAGAATGAAATCTAAAATACATTTCATAAGTATGGATTTTAAAGAACAGATATTTGCATCATCAATTTTAAAATTGAAAAAAAAATAACATAATCAAGTAGCTAGCAAAGAAAAATTCATTTCTTCTACATATTAAAATATAGTAAGTAAATTAGGTTTTTTACAGCACAGATTGCATTCCCCTATATTATTTGCAGAATTAAATGATACCATGCACTATCCATCACAAGCAAAGGAAGCATGTTTTCTCAGGTGTCAGGGAGGTGATACATAATTGCTTTTGGATAATATTTTGTCACTGAAGGACAAGATTTATCAGATTCATCAGACATAATTACATATATGTAAGACATGCAGTGTAAACAATGAACTTTGCTTTGTGACTGTTATAGAAAATTTCAATATTTATATATAAAATATACCTTATCCATTAGTATAAACCTGATCAATTGCATATATATATATATACTAACATAAACTTTATTATTGGAAAAGAAATAGGCTTTTATAGGTATCAGGATGGATTCATTTTCAAGACATGGTATATACAAAGGTTAATAAAAAAATTAGTTTGCATGGATGAAAGTTTTAGGCAGTATAGGCATATATGTACATGTGTGTAAGGCTGTCAATGCTTTGTGAACATGCTACAGTATGTAAGAGCTCTGTTTTGTGCAGCTTGAGATAGTTCAGTCACTAACAATTTATTACAATAGTTTGAATATTTCCCTCTATATTTTTATTTGAAGGAAAATATAGGGAAACCTAATTTTGCTAAAAAAAACAAAACAAAACAAAACAAAACAATAAATCTCCTCAGGAGGCAGAGGCCAGCAGATCTTTGATACATCAAGGCCAGTCTGATCTATCTATTGACTTCCAGGCAAGCTGGGACTAGGAAGCACCAGTCAAAAATAAAATAAAAAATAAATAAATAAATAAATAAAACATTTATTAGACATTTATTAGAGACATTATTAGAATAACGCATGTGTCAGTTCATCTGCTCAACAGTATTAATTATTTAAGTATAATATTTCCATTTCCACACATGGTAGGATGATTCAGAAGTTCCTTGTCATCCTGTATTTTTTTCAGTGTGTGCGAGGCAGGAAAACAAGACTGCTCACTCATGGCAGTTCTGACAATGATCCACAAGAGCTTGGCCCCTGTCCTGGCTGAGGAGGAAAGAGGTTCGACAGCCCAGTGGGAGATAGGCTCATCAAAAGTTCCTTGTCATTCTTAGAAAATACCAGTACTAAATTGTTTCTCATTTTGTAAGTGATTAATGACATCAGTAATATGGACAATGGAACCATAAACACAAACACAAACAGTGCTCCAAAATCTTCTATGTAGCTCATGGTTTTATTTTTTTATTATTATTATTTTTTCTTATCATTGGGAAGTGTCATGAGAAGAAAGCTGGGTGCTGTCACTTACACCAGTAATCCTAACTCCTGGAAGACCAGGCAGAAAGAAACCCAGGAGCTCCAGGTACCTGACTACCTAGTGAACTTAAGGCCAGCCTGAGCTGAGGACTACAATCATGTCTTAATAAAACACAGAATAAAAAATAGAAAACTAAATCCTATATGCTAAGACATTAGTATTTTTTTCTTCACTCTGTAAAAAACTTGTACATGGAACCCTAGGAGATATCAGAGCACATGTGTGAATATTGACTAACAGAACTTCATGCTGAGTTTCCTACTGTTTTATGGTATTTTGAAGAACTTTGGAAAGAAGGTAAATGTACATAGTTCAATGCATGCAGGAAAAAATGGGATGACATTTTTATTGAATTAAATAGAATAATTTGAACAGAGCTTAAGACTGCTAAATTGCTACAAAATAAAATGATACACCAGTACTTACCTCATTATAGTTTCTCAAATTAATTTCCACAGGATTATTATTAGGGCAATAATGACTTACAATTACTGATGAAATAAGTTGCCTGCTATTGCCTTTTAAATTGGAACTTTCTGATATCAGTGTAAGAACTCTAACGTAGAGAAAATTTAGTGAATGGCCTATAGTTGTGTGTTTGTTAAATACCAAGTGAAGAATTGAGTAGGCATTGCACTTTTCCCTAAATCATTCAACATAAAAAGATTAAAAATGAAAGAAGAAAACATTAAAGTAATGACATATTTTGTGGAAAATAGGTTCAATGATTCTTCAGTTTTTATTTACATTTTGAAAGGAGCCATTCCACAAAAATAATAAAATTTTTGATGCTAGTTGCAACTATGTATAAAATAAAGCCTTTATTCTTGGTATAAAATGTGGAGTCAGTCAAAGCATTAAATCGTAAATCATTATGTAAATGACATTAGCTTTGAATAGAAACTGACAAGCCCTGTGCAGTTTAAGGTATTCATTTCAGACAGTTTCTCTCAATCCTTACTAATCCCCATTATGTCAAATTTGAGAATTTTAATGTAAATGAAAGTCTTGAGTCAAAGGAGAATGTTTAAGTTCTAATTAGTAATAAAATAGTAACCATATGCTTAAAAATAAAAAGGTGTTGAAACCTAGAAAATGTGTACCTGTTGAGTGAAATAAGTTTAATGATACACAGGTCACAGGATTCTTATTAAATAATATGAATTCAGGGTTTCTTTTAATTGGAAGTCCACAAGAGTCAAGAAACACATGTTGTCAAACTGATTTATAAATACATATGCTCATATTTATATACTTATATATGTGCTACCCTCAACCTTAGTCAAAGAAGCTTCTTACTGCAGTGTTAATGTTTAATGTAGAGATTCACCATTTAAAGTGCTGAGAATTAGTGATCATGAGTGTTCAGCCAAAGACGGGACATCTGTATCAACCCCACCCCTCAAGGCTCAGGGAATGTCAGGGAAGATAGGGAGAAAAGAAAATAAGCGCTGAGGATGAGGAGTGCTGTATCATACTGTCCTCTGGACATGGCATGGTTGTTCCCCACATGAACTCACAGCCTTGTGGTTACCTGCACAAGAACTGTATAATATCAAGATAGTCAAAAGTTTTAGCATTGAGATGGGGCTTTGGGAAATTCACTAGTTACTGGCAGCATAAGCTGGGTGCTGGGAGAGGGAGAGTCAGTTTTCTTTGGGCTGAGTGGCCCCTGGCCAGTTGTCATGTCTCAGTGGCTGACTCCACAAGGTTTGCTATAGAGACAGCTCTAAGAGAATAGAGAGAGATGAATGAATAGACAAATAAGTGGATAGGTAGATGGATAATAGAGAGATGATAGTTAATAGATAATGATGAAGATGACAGATGATAGATAAATAGATAAAGATAGATGATAGGTGATAGGTAGATAGATGATAGATAGATGATAGATGATAGATGATAGATAGATAGATAGATAGATAGATAGATAGATAGATAGATAGATAGACTGATGAGAAGGAATTTATGAGGCCAATTGGCTCACATGATTATAGATCCTGAGAAATCTCATATTTGACTGCAATCTAGAAAACTGAGAACTTGTAAGTCTTAGTCAATATAAATCCAATGACCTCAGACCTTTAGAAGCCTATCTGCTGGAACTACCAGTCCATGCTGCAGGTTTGAAAACCCAAACAGCCATTAGTGCTAGTTCTAGAATCCAAGAGCTAGATAACCTGGAGCTCTGAGTAACAAGGGTTCAGTATGTCCTGTTACTGAAAGAGACAAAGGGAGGGAGGAAGGGGGATTATGAGGGGAGAGAGAGAGAGAGAGAGAGAGAGAGAGAGAGAGAGAGATGCTTTTTCAGCTGTCTCACTTCTTCCAAACAGGCAATTATAAGATTGATGTTGCTTATGCACAACTGGTAAGGGAGGATTTTTTAAATATTTTATTTATTTATATATATAAGTGTACTGCCTGCATGTGTGTAAGTGCACCCATCCAGGAGGTCAGAAGAAGGTAATGGATTCCCTAGTCCCCTGGAACTGGAGTTACAGATGGTTGTTAGGTGCTATATGGGTGCTGGGATTCAAACTCTGGTCCTCTGCAAGAGCAGTCAGTGCTCTTAACTACTGAGCTGTCTCTCTAGCCCCAAGAGAGGATATTTTTACTTATAGCACTAATTCAAAAGCAAAATTTGTCTAGAGGTGTCTTCAGAGATAAACAGAATAATGGTTTACCATGTGTCTGGTTATCTCTTAATCCAGCCATGATGATAACTTGGAATGATGGAATCACAGATGGATTGTACACAATATTCTTTAATGTGCTATTTTATTTACTCAATGAATTCTGATTTGAAACTTGGTGAATATATCCTTTTATGGATAGCTTGTTTCAGAGAATCACCTAATAAGTTCCCAATGTTGAAATTAGTATTCAGTGAGGGTAGGTTACCCCGAAGTAGCACAATTGCCCTGAATTTAAAAAAAAAAAAAAAGCCACAAAGACTTATTTTTGTGATGAGGTTGTTATTACAGTCAGTGATCACTGTTTCTGAGAATAAAGACAGTAAAAGAAAAATGAAACTCTTTCCAATTGATAAATTAGCTATGAGCAAGTGAACAACTAATTTGTGTGTAGATGATACAAAAAATGAAATTGAATAAAAAGTAGATTTTAGGAGGTCTCCTGATATTGGTGATTCCACTTATGAAGAGATTTGGAATTTAGGAAAAATCCAGTGAAGTAAACTCTTAAAGCCAGGTGATGTGTATAATTTCTTGAAAGTGCACAGTTAGGGACATTGAAAATA
Source organism: Nannospalax galili (assembly GCF_000622305.1). NCBI lineage: Eukaryota > Metazoa > Chordata > Mammalia > Rodentia > Spalacidae > Nannospalax > Nannospalax galili. Next base: position 1,780,243 of record NW_008341889.1, on the reverse strand, counting down.
ATGGAAGTGGAACAATATGAATGGTACCTGTTGATGTAAAACCATTATTCTGATAAACTGTATATAATGACCCAGCTCCTTCCAAAAAACACAGTTGCACATCGTGTCCTATTTTCTCACCTTCCACCTGAACCTTAGAAGTTTCTTTTGTTGAATCTGCATAATGAAGAAAATGCGTAAACCGGAACACATAGGATTAGTGAGACATTATCATATTAATCTATGAGTTAGTTATCCTGTCAAAAATCATGTTCTGTATTTGCAGAAGCAAAGATTTCTTTAAAGAAATTTATCATTATTTGGTCTTGTGTGAATAGGACTTGCTGAATCATAAGAACTGAAAGGAATTCAATGCTGAGTGTGTTTAAAATTCTACTACCAAAGGATTGAATAGCGCCGGAAACAGCACTGAAGCTTCTGCAATTATCACAGAATGCTGTTCTCCTCTCTCCTTTGCATACTCCAAGTGCTTTTAACAAATCTGGTGAATGAGAATAGCTGTTTTACAAAAAATTAATGCTCTCATCTATATGAATGTTTGCACAAATTGTATTCTCAATAATCAGAACACATCTATAATACTATCATAATATAAGAAATAAATTAATTTCAAATGTTTAGTTTTATGTGTTCTACAGTCAAAAATCAGTTTTAAAATATAGATACCAGCTATGTATATCCAACTTTGAAAAAATGGGAACCTATTATGAAATGTCTCCTCAGGTGCTATACCAGAACTAATGCTAATAAGAACAGCAGAGACCAATAAATAAAACGTGTAAATTGAGTGATGGTCCTTTCCTTCCTGCCCACAATGTTTTTGTTTCCTTGAAAATATAATTCCTCAAAATCAACTTTTCTTTCCAACTGAGCTCATCTTTTACATAAATATTTGATTTTCAAAATCCTCTGCCTATAACAAAATTCCAAATTATCTACTCAACCATGAACAAAATCTGTTTGGAAAAAGTGTCATTATTTGGGTATCAAATGAACAATTTCCTCATATTTCTACCATGCAATGGATATCAAATCAAAACTTTTAAACAAACGTATCCAACAAACATTCGCTACAGAAATATGCACTCAAGAGCACTGCTTTAGAATCTAGGTAACCAAGGAAACAGGGATTGCATATTCATTAAGTACGAAGAACATACTGCATTTGTAAAAAACTAAATAAAAGCTCCTATAAGACCGGGGATCCACACTCTGAAAATTGAAATCGAATAATACAGGGTTAAGTGGATTGGTGGACTGCCTTTTGATATGATAATATTAACATGATGAGACTTCTAGCACAATCCACAATTACAGCATGCAGATACTTGAGACCTAAGCTTGAATTTAATTTATTATGCTTTCATCTATATGCCATCATAACTCTAGCAGTGCATGTGGTCTTTACAATTTTTAAATGGTTTAGAAACACAAGAGAAATACAAAAAATATTTCAGACACAAATTCCTTTAGGTGTGAAGAGGATCCTGGATATGGAAGCAAATTTCTGAAAGGCAGTTTGCTAATAAATTGCTTGTATTTGAGAGATGAACATGCAATGTAAACAAAGATGGTAGGTACCAGGGTCAGAGAATCTCAGCTGTCCAATAAATAGTTGTTAAGTTACTTTGAAAAAAATCTCTCTAAGTTGAGAATTGGTACTGTAGTTATAAATATTAGTGGAATGATGCAAAAAAAATGTCTGAAAAGTGAAAGGACATGTGAGATACAGTTAAATGTCTCAAACTTAAATTGCATTAAATCCAAATTATCCAAACTTTATATTTAAAAGATTAAAATCATGTTATATACTTAAGACTGTATTTCCGTAATAATTATTACTGCTTTCATTATTGAATTTCATTTGAAAATACAATGAATGCAGACTTAATTAAAACTGAAAGATTAAAACAGAAACTTGCAGTTTTCTGTAGCCTTCAGATATAATCTATACATGCACAGGGAGAGTCAAATATGATACTACTTTACTTTGGTTGCAATTAAATGCACAATTGATCAATGGAGTAGAATAAAGGACCTGCATAAATGTCCAAGAACCTATAGTCACCTGACTTTGACAAAAAGGTAAAAAATATACACTGGAGAAAAGACAAGTATCTTCAACAAATGGAGCTGGTCCAAATGGATCACAAAATCTACAGTGGCACAGTAGTGGCACATTTATTGTTGAAGTAATCAACAGCTATCTAACTGGACTTAACATCTTCTCGATGAGTGGGAACTCATGTATGGCACTGTAAACATAGCCAAATACACATGGCTGGAGAGGTCAGAGAATCCTAGGAAAAAACCCTACCTCTGTCAGATCCCTAGAAAAATATGGATTTTTACTGTATTCTAAATATGGATCCTTATATTTACAGACAGTATACCATTCACCACTCATCAAGGAAGCTTCTTTTTGCAACAAATGAAGACTGTTACAGAGTTCCACAACTGATCACACATGGAGAACAAGTGTCTGAGAGATGCCCAGCTTTGAGTGACACAGTTAAAATGACACCCCTACACCTAAGACTCATGAAACATAGAGGAAAGGCGGGGCATAGAGAGAATATGATGCATCTCTCAAATCTCACCACCAAACTTCCCTCAAGCAAGAGTGCAATGCTCACAGAAGGCCACAACTGTCCAAAGGGTAGAGAAAAAGATTGAAGCATGTGTATTTCTGGATAGGAATTCTGCACTGAACCTTACTCACCCATGTTTCAGGGACCATTGTGGAAGAGGGCCGAAAGATTATCAGAGCCTGGGGTGATGTCTGATCATAAGGAAACAGAGAATTCCAGGCTTCTGAGATCTTGATATGAATTTACAGCAGTGGTAGAAAATGCACAGGATGCCCCAACCTTAGCTGAAGAACTGATGGCAACTGTTTACTGCTTGGTGTGGGGGAGCTGATATTCTTAAAGGGAGTGACTTTAGATAGGCTGCTTGTGCTCCAGTGGATGAAGTTTCATTGAAGGATTTCTTGGTACACAATGTTGACTCAACAGGCCTTACACATATATGACGTAAAGCATGAAATCCAGTGGGTACCTATGGGGGTGTGTAGATGGGGAAGTAGGTGTAAATGCATTGAGGGGACAAAAGGACTGAAACTACTTATTTCTCACCCTGCACAAAACTCAACTATAACTGAATCAAATACCGCAATGTAATTCTTGAAACACTGAATCTGATAGAGGATAAATTAGGAAATACACTGAAACCTACAGGCACAAGAAACACTTTATTAACAAGACCCTGATAACACAGGCATTACTAATATCAACAGCTGACAAATGTGACCACATGAAACTATAAAGCTCTGTACAGCTAAGGATAGTGTCATTCTAATAGTGAAGATGCAGCCTTCAGAATGGGAAAAGGCTTTACCAGCCAAACATTTGACAGAGTGTTAGCATCAAAATATGTAATGAACTAAAAAAATCTAAACCAGGATAATGAAAAGGAACCAGGGAGGTAAAGGAAAAGAAAGAATCAGAAAGAGAATAACAGTAGGAAACAAGTGTTAATAAGGGAGATATGGATAAAAATTGGGTTAATTTAAGGGAAGGGGGGAGAGAAGGTTATACAAGGAACCTAGGGGATAAAGGGAAAGAAGAAACTCAGAGGTGGGACCATAGGAGAAGGGCATTATTAAGGGAGAAATGGGAAAAATAGGGGTATTTTGAATGGGTAAACCATGATGGAAGGGTTAGACAATATGAGAGATAAATAATAACTAGCTAGTTTTTAAAAACACAGAGGGAACCATGTTAGTCCAACAGCCTACTGAAATATTTTACATACAACTAGATCAAAGAATATAATATATATCTAGTCAAGGATTATCTGAGAATGTTTGGCGTTTGCCCAAGCTTTATCTACATGGCACATGGTAATTAAAAGTACCAGACTGCCACCTTCTTGGATGTTTAATAGCCATACTTTGAGGCCTATACTAATTTGTTCAGAGGGCCATAAAGGACAGTTTTTGTTCCTTGCCCTCCTAGGTCGATTAAGTTCCAGGGGACTATGAGCACCTCTTACAATGTCCTGGAACTGTGGTGAGTCACCTGTCCTCTTGATCAAGGAGGCTGTGGAGACCCCAACAGATGGACTTGAACCAGTGTCCAGTTTACAAAGAGGAGGGTCAAGAAAGAGGAAATATTTTCTCCATGCTTCCAAGCAAAGCCATCCATGATCGAGCAGGACCTTTGACTTATCTTCACATGGATGGAACTGGTAAAAGAATGGAGCCAGGGGCTCCTCCCAGGCCTATGTGACCCTTGAGGAGCAGTTCCTCAAATGACCTTAAAAGTAAAAATAAATTGGTTTATCTGGGCCAACTTTAAGTTCTTAAACACCCAAAAGGAAAGTATAACCAAAGATTAAAGGGGTGAATATAGTTTTTAAGAGTCCATATGTATAGCTAAAGGCTACATAATGAGAAACAATGACAGAGAGGATGTCCTTTGAGTTATTGGCCAGGGTGGCCCTAGACTCCCAGACAGTAGCCCAGCATGGAACTGGGAAAATGAACAGCAGACCCCAATTTTATCTAAAGGAATATTGACATTTAAAAAAGATCTCCTAGGCTCTTTGTATACTCTTTCCTCCCCCCTCCCTTAATAAGGGTTAGAAACTCATTCAATTTTGTGTCTTATAAGGTTTACACTGAGTTCGATACTGCATAACCATATTAATTCAACTGTGAGCCTAAAAGTTTTATAGCCACTTTTGAAAGAAATGTATCTTTGCTCTGGAAATTGTTATTGAGTATGTTAAAACTACAATGAAATGCTTCTTCTAAAAAATAAAAATAAAATTAATAAAGGAATATTGACAACTGATTGCTGCTAGATGAGGAACAGCTGATCTTCCTCAAAGAAGGATCTCTAGATAGATTGACTAGATTCAGCAGATGGACAAGCACTAGGGAATGGTTGAGGGTACTGCCAACATTCTGGGGGGGGGGCTATAAAAAAACTAATTATAACTCAAAAAAGAAACTAATCAGAGAGTTTTCAAAAAGTTAAATGTAAAATTGCTAAGAAATGACTTTTAAAATATTATTTATTATTTTTATTTTATGTGTATGAGTATATTGCCTGCATGTATGTGAGTGCACCCATGTTGTGCAATGCCATCAAGGTCAGAAGAGGCCTTTGGATTCCCCTGGAACAGGAGTTAAGGATGGTTCGTAGCTGCCATGTGGGTGCTGGGAATCAAACCTGGGTCCTCTGCAAGAGCAGAAATGATTTTTTAAATGTTCAACATCCTTAGCCATTAGGAAAATACAAATTAAAACTATTCTGCGATTTCATCTTATCACAGTAAGAATAGCTAAAATTTTAAAAAAGAAGCAGAAAAAAATAGCAACAAATGCTGTGTGGGTTTGAGGAAAGGGGAATACTTATCCACTGCTGGTGGAAGTGAAAACTAGCACAGCCAATATGGAAATCAGTGTGGAAGTCCACACAAATCTATAAGTAGATCTACCCATGATTCAGCTATATCATTTCTGAATACATACCCAAAGGACTCTATATCCTACTATAGAGAGACTTGCCCATATTTATTCATTGGTGCTCTAGTCATAATAGACAGGAAATGAAAACAACATAGACGTCAATTAGCTGAAAAAGAGATGACGAAAATGTGGTACATTTACACAATGGAATATTCAAATAATAAACAAGCCAAAATTATCAAATTCAGAGGTAAATTGATGAGGTAATATAGACCCAGAATGATGAAACATTGCACGAGCTTTATCAAATGTGCTTCTAGCTTCAAATCTTTAGAAATAAATTAGGAAACTAGAAACTGGCATGAAGGAGGATTTTTGAGGAATAGGAGATAGAATACAGTGAAATAAAGGTGAAAAGTGGACTAATGAATGGGAAGCTTTAAGTGGATTGGGAAATGGGAGTAGCAGCATCAGAAAGGGGCTGAGTACTAACATAATGACCTTTTGAAAAATCATATGGAAACCTACTACTATGTACGTTATATTATATACATACATAAATAGAGTTTAAATTGGGCTACTATGTAACAAGGAATAATGCTCCTGCCAGATACCACAGGAAAGCGAGTAAAAATGCTTGTACCAGGAGTGGGTTCCCATTTTTGGAGTTGTCGGCCAGTTAGGTCTCTTAGAACTCTAAACATTATAGGCTATTATTTTCTTGGTTGCCCTCTAGAACATTACAGCCATACCACATAGCTGAAGACAGATATTACCACATATTTCTGTGATAGAACATGGAAACATCTAGCTGGTACTGACCTGGCAGCTTCATCCACACTGGATAGATTCCATATTTGTGGAATGTTCTGTGCATGCTACCAGAAGAGAAAAGTAATAATCTGCAACCTTACCCAGATGAGAACATGATGAGCTACAATAACAATTGGCAGGGCAGCATATCCTTACTGGTGCAATAGTGGCATGAATATTATGGGAGTAACCAAACACTGTATGACTAGATTTAAGTTTTTCTGCATGAGATTGAATTAATGCCTTGCACCACTATTAGGTGTAGCCACCCTGATTGACCAGTGCTGACTATCTGAGATTAGGCCAGAGGTCCCCAGCTATGCTGCTCCGAAACAGTTTCACTGCCCTCCTGAGAGCCTTTACTGGGAGCTCAGTATTTGAATTTCACACAGAGTTTACATAGCATAAGTGTTCAAGCTGTAGAAAACACATAGGAATTTCCCCATAATATTGATGAGAAAGCAGCACAGTCTGCCCAAGGCCATGGTGACTGGCACAGTAACAAACATCCTTTGATGTCTCCAGAAATATAAATGGGGGTATCCACCTGTCCTAGCATTCCAAAGACAGCTGCCTAATTGGTCTTCTTCTCAGCATTGTGGTAGCAGACTGCCTGTTGCTCTTCAAGCCTTTGTATCAACAAAGTCCAAAGAAATCAGTTAACTCTTAGTAAGCCAAGCAATAGGCACTTGTTAACTATTAATGAGCAGAATATTATTTTCCTTAAGGGACAAGGAGAGCCACCACAATTAGGGCCAAGAATTTGTGATTAGGTAGGTCATTGGGCTTATGGGATATCTTACTATTATCCAGCAGTGTTATTCTGCTGAATGATCCTAGTATTAAGCTGATCACTGATGACTTGTTATAACCATAGATTATTGCATGCCTCAACTCTCAAAAGAGAAGCTTCTTTTTGCAGTAGATTGGGATTAACACAGAGACCCACAACTGCTCAAGGCACAGAGAATAAGAAACCGTGAAGTATTCAGCCTTAAATGGAACATTCTACATCACATTCCAGCCCTCAGTCATCACAGAAAAGCTGAGGTGGGGGCATTAAAAGAGCCAAATGTGGTGGATGACTATAACACAAAGGTTTTCTGGACACGACAGAGGAGTTACACATGTGAGTTAATAGTATTTATGACAGCATACTCAAGGCCTATACACACTCAAGCTAGACCAAATTCCAGCATGGATGGGTAGCAGGGCTAAAGTCTCAACCCCAGTTGAGGAACTATTGGTAATTGATAGCTGTTGGGAGAGAAATAGTTTTCTCTAAAGCTGTACCTGTGGCTAGGTAGACAGTGCTCCAGGGTACAGATCCTCACCCAATAATACTTGATCAATAAGAGCACAAATTGGACTAGATAGACTTTTAAAAAGGCAAAAAGGGACATGAAGTTGTGGAGGGAGGGGAGGTAGGAGAAGATCTGAGAGGAGATCAGAGATAGGGGCTGAATACTATGAAATATATTTTATAAAATCCTCAAAGAATTAATAAAAATATTGTTTAAAAAATTTTCATGCTGCGTGATATTATGCAAGATAGACCTTAGGATATGATGTTATAGATGGAAATTTTACTTAGGAAGTTTATTTTCAGTAAAATAAATTTTATACTCTCTCCAACTATTCCTCAAGTAGTGGATTTGGGTTTGTGTTAATCAATAATGAATTTAACACTGTTAGACAATTTTACATCATTGTCCTTTAGACACTTAGACTTAGACTTTACTTAGAATTTATTTCCTTCTCCAAGTATCTGGCCTAAAAACAGGACTGTCTGGAACGTTAGAGTAGACATGGGTCCCGGACCCAGCCTAGACTAGAGGTACAACCAAACAAAAAGCCTATATGTTACTTGAGGAAAAAATGCTCATGCGTAAGCAAACAGGACTTGGAAAATTGCTTTTAATCTAACCCAAAAGACTAATGTACCATGGCAACATTCATCATTTATACCGTGGATTAAGACGCGTTTTCCTTTCTTAATAAACATGTCTATGTTTTCATATTTTCTATAGCAGTTTCTTAGGATTTCTCTTTAGAAATAGTGTCTGAGGATTTCTTGTTAAAATTATAGATTCCATTACTTCCTTCCCCTCTTGGCCCTTGTTTAATTGAGTTGTCATGGGTCTTGTGCTTGAAGCCACCATTGCCACAAATTCATGTGTGCAAGCTTCCAGTGGCCTGAAAGCCTCTGATTCCATGTGTTCATGACCCAGTCATGGCTCTTACAGTCTTTCTGTCCCCTCTTCCACAATGGTCCCTGAGCCATGGATGGGTGAGGTTCAGTTATAGGAGCCCTGTCAAAGGATATACACCCTGCAGTCTCTTATTTTTTTAAAGCTTGGCCAGTTGTGTAGAAAGGCTGAGTAGACCCCAATGGACAAATTTACACTGAAGGACATCTGGGTATAAATGTTTCACTGAATAGGACTTAACATATATGGTGGAATAAATGAGATCAGGCAGGGGCATGGGGATACATGGATTGGGGAGAGGGTCTAAATTTGATTAAGAACTCTTGTATTAAATCACAAAATCTCAAAAAAATATAGATTCCACAGTGTGTATTCTGTTTGATTTTCTGTGGTCGACTTCAGTATCTGAAATTTATTTTAAAATTACACAATGTTCAGACAAAATTACACCATAATGTTCTGAAAACTAACTTTGGGGACAATGTTGGTATGATTTTTATGATATTTATTTTTTATGAACTTGCTATGGTATAGAAATAAAAAATAAGATAGACCATGAAATAGTATATATTTTCTTTACCAGCATTCACTATTATTTTATTTAGTATTATAGTATTAATAGAAATTTCAGTTTCATTTTATTTTAAATGGTTTTTATATTAAAATTAACATTATATTAAAAGAAATTTCTCATACATATTATATCCATGTACACCTAAAAAGTTCTTTTCTTTTGGGAGATGATTGCTAGCTGTAATTTTTTGGTATCATTTATTTCCCATTTTCAAATGATTTAGCATTTCAAAAGTCATAAGGTCTTCAAAATCATCCTGCAGAATAATGGTGTATAGAAGAGTGATCATCATCTGAAAATAAAATTTCACACAAACTAAGCTGATAGATTTCTAATTTCCTTCATTATAGTTAAATGATGAGCTTGGCTTTTTTGATGTGAAGTTTGAGACATAGCAATCATTATGCAAATATAGCTTCTTTTTCATTACAATCTCAGGCTATTCTCTTCTTTGAATATATTTTTGCTGAGATTATCTTTCATTAAAATGACTTAACAGTGACCTCTATAACAAACTCTCACAGTAAGATATCATCATCTCTGCTCTTTTATGGTGTTCATTATATGTTCTGAATGCATTTTTGATGAGTTTCACTTGCAATTTCTACAGGGCATTAAATGGTTTAAGATTGTTTCATATTTTTTATGTCAACAGTGAACATACTATGGCATACTGAGCTCTAATCTCCTTACATTCAGGCAATCATTTTATTATTTGAAGAAGCTTATTTTGTTTCTTATCATAATTGTTTTATTAGCATTGACAGTGCTTTAAATTTTCTCTTTTTCCTATGTTCAAATACCAAACTCATTCTGAGTACCTGATTTTTATGCATTTTATGATGGCCTATTTCTGTCAATCAGATGTTTTAACTGTGAAGAGGAGTAAGCATATCAATATGATGCATTCAGATACTCAAAAGTGTTGTTCTGAGAAACAATGCAGATTTAGGGGAGTCGGAGTGCTATTTTTTAGAACTATTCCTTTTTCTTCTTTATTTTTACACTTGTTTATATAGACAAAAATCTTATTCTCTTTTTCAGCACAGGTGAAGAAGTTCTGGGAATTCATTTGGGCCTTCAGTTCTACTATTAAAAGCATTTCGAAGACTTCAAAAAGCATGATTTTCTGTATGAAATGCATAAAAATTCAATAAAAATTCCAAGTGGTAGTAAAATATGCCTAAGATTTACAACAGACAAGAATATCATAGTTCAATAATGTGTGGACAGACTATGTTGATTCGATATTTTATGCATAAATGTAAGTTGGATTAAACTCTCTTAATGAAAATTGGTAAATTTGAAGAAAAGCATGGTCTGGCTTCTGTTTTAGTAGTGGGGAGGCAGTTGACTTTATATTTTCTTGAATCTACATTTTCCTTACTTATTAACTCTCTAGTTATTTTAAATATATACTGATACAATTCCCCTGTACAGTAAGAAATGAACTTTCATACTCCAATTGAATGTGAGGATCTTCTTTCACTTCCCACTTCTGTCTGTGGGATCTTCTTCTACCCAGCAAGAAGATGGGCAGCCAGTTCAAATGAGTGATTTTTGTCTTCAGGGAGTTGGTAATCACCCCCAATAAGTTTTGGAGACATTGTAGAAACTGGTTTAATACTGATAATCTGAGGTTTACTTAGCTTCCATTCGGAGATTATGTTTCAACACCTTCAGTTCCGAACATTTTTAATCCTATGTAGACTGAAATTCTCATATTTTCCAGCAGGAGGTACCCTCCCACTGAATTGCTTGATACAAATCCAAACCATGCTTGGCTTTATAATCTACTGTGCTTACATAGTCTGAGATATATAATTGTATTGCACACAGGAGACAAGAGCTACATAGTGATCAAATAGAGAATAAATGATATGCTACCATATCTGTATAAAGGACTTTCAGTAGGGATAGGGATACAGCATTTTCAAAATTTTGTCAGAAAACATAACTACATAAAAAAGATTTCATTTTGCTTTGCTTTCTGTTTCTAAATCAAATAATTATATGCTGTGAACAGTTTCTTCTCTGTGTGGATGTCCATCTGTGTGTACTATCTGTCTTATATTTTGTTTTTGATTTTTAAAATTTTTAATGAGGTTTTGTACAATTTATACAACAGTTCTTAATCAAATTTAGACCCCCTCCCCCTCTATGCCTCAGAACCCCCAATTGGACCTCAATGAACTCATGTACCTCAATGAACTTATGGATGGCACTATAAACACAGCCAAATACATATGGCTGGAGAGGACATAGATCCTAGAGAAAACACTATCTCTGCCATACCCTAGACAAATGAAATTTCTTGCCATATGCTAAATATGGATCCTTATGTTTACAGGCAGATAGACTGTACAGCACTCGTCGAAGAAACTTTTTTTTTGCAACAGATGGAGGTTACTGCAGAATCCCAAAGCTAGTCAGACACAGAGAATATATGTCTGAGAGGTGCCCAGTCCTAGGTGACACATCCGTAGTTGAACGTCTACACCTAGGGCTCATGGAACATAGTGGGACAAGGGGTAGAGAGAAAACTAGTGCATCCCTCAGTCCTCACCAGTGAAGCTTTCTTATACAGCAGAGCGTGATGCACACAGAAGGCCACAATGGGTCAAGATTTCAAGAATAGGAGACCTATATTTTAATTCATAAGTGTAAAATAGGATGGAGGATGTGGTTTCTGAGCCTGGCTTGAAGAATATCAATATTTGGTCCAATAAAAACTTACTTTCTATCCAGAGGATGAGGAATTAAGACATTGTGTATATTATCTTAGTCATTGTCCCTCTTGCTGAGATCTGGATTGATTGATTCATCACAAATAAAGCAAAGCAAAGCAGAGGATTGCCGCTGTATACAACAGAATCATGGTATCATAGTGAATCTGTTTCTCCCAATTTTCAAGTCTTAATATAGTCTTAATAGAAACAGATAAAAACTCAAAACACAAATATAAGCAAAGCTTATGTATAAAATAGAATGTAGTTTTTACTAAATAATGAATTAATGAACGTTTCTTTGAACAAGACAAGAATATAAATACTCTAGATTTCCAGATACGAATCTATATTGCAAATTCTCAACTGTAGCTATTGATTGATCATAGATCTTTGTTGATTAAACTGTCCAATATGACCATGATTGTGTTTCAGTAAAACTTCATTTATAAAACCAAAGATAAACCAGGTTTTTACCTATGAAATATAGCATTCTGACACCTGCATTATGTATGATAGCTACTGCAGTAAATGGACTAATCACAGACAAATGCATATTTATCTGAAGCAGCAAAGTGATTAGGCTAGATAGGAAGAAAAAACTGGAAGAAGTGTGTTCTCTCATCTTTACTTCAGTTTTCAGAAATTTCAGATTCGGTCAGACAGGTAGTAGATCTTATTTTGAAGCTCTCCTTTACAGGTGGAAATTGGAGGTCTGGTATCATTTATTTTTTGTTTTTTGTTTTGTATTTTATACTAACAATTGAATCATTTATTTTTAAGCCAGAGTATATAAATTTACATCTTTGAAACCAAAGATTAGATAAATTGATGACATAGCTTGCCACATCAAATTGACAATCATCATTAGAATTCAGGTTCAGGGTCACAACTGTCACTGGCATTTATGAAAAACAGCTTTAGTGCAGAGGGAGAGAGACCTTAAGAAGTCTGTCATCTCTGTGCTAGAGTACTTCAGTCTTTTGATTCTGTTTGGTTCAACCTTCCATTCACCTTCAATCCCCATGCCTCAGGGGTTGTCCTTACTACTTTTCTCTCCATCATCCCCACATCCAAATCCTGGCAGCAGCTTCCCCAAACCTGAGTAACCATCACCTCTTCTCAGAAATTCTGCTTTTGTCTTATTTTTCCACTTCTACTCTGGCTTCCTCCAATTGATTCTCATTAAGGTGATCAGAGCCATAACCTTTTTAACCATCTGTCTCTGTCCACTTTTCAGTAGGTAGTTCTGTGAATGCCCATTGGAACCCCCCATTCAGCACATAAAAATTCATCAAAGTTTTGTTAAGTCTTCTTTGGACCTACATCCTATTAGCATCCTACCAAAGCCATGCAGATCGACTTCTCTTATCTATATTTGTTGTCTTACTCTCTCTTTTGCATTACAGCAAAACCTCAATTTTTCAGAGATCTTCCCTGACTACTTCTAGAAAGTTTCTTATTCTTGGCAGTTTTCACCTTTATAATTTCTGAAAAGGTATGTGATTTAGTGACTAGTTTTTGTTAGCCCATCAACTGAGTTCCCTGAGTCAGGGTCATGTCTGCCTGTCTGCATCCCCAAACCCAAGCATGGCATTAGTGTCTGGCGCTAAGGCACAGTAATAGTGATAAGTAAATACTGTAATATGTGATATCCATGTTCCATAAATCTTTGCTGCCTGAAGATTAGATAAATTGATGATAGACAGATGATAGAACAGAGAGGGATTGTCACATGAGTATTGTATTTGCATCATTTATACCTCTTCCAATCCCTGCTTCAACTCCTTCCATATTCCCCACTTCCAACAAATTTCTTGTCTATTTCTTTGATTAATAGTATTGTATATACACACATTTATATATATATATGTATACACATACAATCTATATATATACATATATTTATCCTATCTATCTATCTATCTATCTATCTATCTCTATCTATCATCTATCTATCATCTATCTATCTATCCAACCATCCATCCATCTATCTATCTATCTATCTATCTATCTATCTATCTATCTATCATCTATCTATCTATCTATCTATCTTTCTGTCATCATCTATCATCTATCATCTATCTATCATTTATTAATTTATCATCTATAAAGCACTGAGTCCATTTAGTGGTGCTCCTGTGTACACAAATTTAGGGCCAACCACTTGGGATTACATATCTTCTCAGGGAACTAGTCCCTAGAGAAAACTGATTCTCCTTTCCTCAGTATCCATTGATTGCCTGTAGCTCTTCATCTAATGGTGGGATCCCTGGAATTTAGCCCCATTCACATTGGTGTGTCAACTGGTTTGTCTTAATGGAAATATTGCTAGGCTACTATATTGTAGAAATATCATGGGTGCATCTTCCCTGTCACACAACAGACACAAATATAATTGTTTTCCAAACTGTGCCTGGTACATTTTAAGTAAAATGTTAATGTAATACTTTGATATAAGCAATTAAAATCAGTAGAAAAATTTTAGCCAGAACAATAGGATTTTCCTATGTAAACTGCAATAGATTTTCAAATATTCACAAAACTACCTAAGTACTCTGTCTTCATATGCACTTTCCATTTTCAGAAATTCATTGACTTGAAGAATTTGCTTATAATTTTATTGATTTTCTGAGATCTTCATACGGTATATTTTAATCACATTAAAATTCCTTCCTCCTCCTCTCCTCATGGATATATTCCCTGTCACCATCCCCCAGTTTGTGTCTTCTACTCTTTTCAAAGTCTATCAAGTCCAGTTTGTGTTTCCCAAATACTGTTGGCTGTCACACCTTAAAGAACCAACTCTTCATCTCCCAGACGCTATCAGTTACCCATAGTTCCCTTGCTAGGACTGGGACTTCTCCCCATCACTCCCTCCCATGCACAAATTTTGTCTGGCTAGGGCTTTTACAGGTCTTGTGATGGTGTCACAGAACTGTAGGTTCAAGTGTGCAAGTACTTTTGGTGTTGGGAAAACTGTTTCATTGTGTTCATCTACCCCCTCTGGCTTTTGCAAACCTTTGGCTCCCTCTTCTGCAAAACTTTCTGAGCTTCTAGGGGAGGAGTTTGATGTGGATGTCCAATTCATGGCAGAGCATCCACAGTGTCTTATTCTCTGAAGGCTGGCCAGTTGTGGTTCTCTGTGTTAATTGCCATCTCCTGCAAAAAGAAACTTCTCTGATGAGAAATGAGATGCACTAACATGCAGGTATGGCGATAAGTGATTAGGAGTCCATTTAATACTATGACCATTTAGCAGAATAATATTTCATATCCTTTAAAATCAGCTTATTCTGTTTCACAGGCTAATAGGGCATGTGTTCTTTGATCATACTTTCTTCCCATAACACACATAACCGGTCTGCTTCCTGATTTTTTTGTGTGGTTTTAATTTTAATTTATTTAATTTTTGATTCTGCATACAAGGGAATACACACATTTATTTTATTTCTGAATCTGGATTATTTCATTTAACATGATGATTTCCAGTTCCATTTATTTTCTATCAAATTACATACTTAAGTTACATACTTCAGTTCCCAGTACCCACACTGAACACGTCACAATTGCCTGTAACTCCAACTCCAGGGGACCAAGTGCCCTTATCTGGCATCCATGGGCACTTGAATTCATGTGCACATACAGACATATACACATAACAATGCCTTTTTAGAAATGGCATCTCAGAATTTGAAACACTATATAGAAAGTTAAAAATAAAAGATTGAGGGGTTGGAGAAATAGCTCAGTGGTTAAGAGCACTTACTGCTTTTTCAGAGGACCCAGGTGCGATTCCCAGGAACCACATGGTAGCTAACAACCATCCATAATTTCAGCTCTAGGGGATCTGACACCTTCTTCCGACCTCCTGGCTCATTGCACAACACGGGTGCACTTAACATGCATGAAGGCAATGCATTCATGCATATAAAATAAAAATAAATAAAATAGTTTTAAAAAATAAAAAAAAAAGATTGAGATTTT
>NW_008341889.1:1752588-1764325 GCF_000622305.1 Nannospalax galili | reverse complement strand
TTTATAAAACATAACCCCTATAAGAAAAAAAATTAAATGAGGTTTTAAACTTTAAAAAAGATCTCCATTTCATTATTAAAATACAGTTTCATACAGAAAAAATCATTTTAATACAATTGACACTACTACAATGCACATGTGTTTCTAATCTCTATATATCTGATTAAGATTGAAATTTAACACAGTTATTTTTCCCCACAATTTATAGAGTTGAGACAAAGTGAGGATTTGAAGTTCTCTATGAGAACATGATATTTTATTTTTGTACCTATGCCCTATGTTTTATAAATCACAATTATTTTGAAATGTGGGAGTTCTTGGAGAGCTCTGACACAGTTTTAGGTCATCGTAACCTCGTATTGCAGTTGTTTTTTCTCACTCAGAGAGAATTTCTTGGCAAACACAAAAAGAAATCTTTCTTGAAAGAAAATGATACACAAAGCATCAAACACTTCAGTTTTCATTCCAACTTATACCACTCAACCAACAGTAATCTGGTCTATTGAAAGGGGTATTAAAATGCAATAACATATATTTATTTATGTGAGGGCATGGATGGTAACATTATTATTAAAGAAAGCTTGCATAAATAAAGCCTGGTCATTAAGTGATAATTCATAATATGGCAAATGCCAATTCAATGGAAACTCTTTAATTCTTCTGCTTTTAGAACAGTTTTAAGATAAGGCTGGAAAATATTTAAGGAACAACCTTGGAGAATTTAAATATAGACACACCTGCAATGATTTTAATATTTAAAATATTCATTGGAATAGCAGTTAAAGTTGGAAAACATTTATGAAGGACTGAACATGAATAAGTATGACTTTCACCCCTGTTTAGAACATACATAAATTTCAGCAAACAATATCTGAAGAATACAGCTTTTTTTGCACAAAATATACACATACAATCAATAAAAATGTATCAGAAGTGGTACATAGATCAAATCTCAACAAATTTCACAGGATTTAGGAAAATGCAGCTTTCTCCCTAGTTTAGGGTTTCTATGCCAGAAACAACCTAATATATATATTCACAAATTGGTAAATGTTTAGAAATCATTTAAATGAATTCTAATTAAGGTTAAAGATAGATGAATGAGTAAAGAAAGTGTAAATATGGGATAGACACACAGTGAACTATTATTCAGCCATAAGTAATAATGGGAATAATGCTCTTTTGTAAGAGCAGAAAGTGATCCTAACCACTAAGCCTTCTCTCTAGCCCCTGTGCTACTATTTTATCATCAGTCAGTACTTACCATAAGGCACAGAAGTTGTATCAAATTTGGGGTTTACATTGCAATCTTTTCTTAGGGTTAGCATGCCTATATATCATTTACTTGTAATTCTCCAAGATACTAAATGTGATGCTGTCCCACTTTAATCTTTTAAACAGATGTCTTAAATTTAAAACAATAATCAAAAGCAATACATCACACTTTTAAACATTTTGTTAGTATATAATGATACAGAGAATAATATTTAATTATGTAATATGCTTGGGCACTAACCAAACAAACATATTCATTTTGAATGCTCCGTCTAGGCAAGGCATGACATTCACAACTTGCAATCTTTCTTTTCCAACAGAAAGGTAAGTATATCACATAAACCTTAAGACTTAGAGAGCCTCAAATAACTGTCTTCTTAATAAAATCTTGTGTGAAAATGTTTAAATATTTTAACACTGGGTAAAATCTTTTCAAATATACTAGCTGAATATCAGTCCTGGGAATATTTGCACCTTTGACTCATTGTCTAAGTACAAGAAATTCCTTCTTCCTCTAGAATCAGAAGCTGTGATTATAATCACCTACTATGTCTCACTTTATAATTTTGGGGTTAGTAAGAAAAATAATATAAAACTATACCTGATTAAACACTTCTAGTCATGGTAGTTCCAGATCTATGTCTTTTAAACTATTTTTTTAATGTAGACTTCTCAATTTCTTGCAGTCATTTCCATTGAATAAATAAAGCTAAGCAACTACTATTTCTCTCTGCAAATTTGTAATTCTAAAACCATTCTTGATCTTCACATTTGTACTCAAAAGAACAACATGGTATAATACACATATGGAGTGAGCTTCTTCTTTTATGACAATCATCTTCTGTGACTGACAAAATTTCTTTTAATTTCTGTCATGAAATCAGTTCTAAATAATGGTAGTAGATAAAGCTTGTACATGTCTGTCTTGTTCTAGGTATTCATTTTGAGAGGAGATCCTAGAGGCCGTTTTTGACTGTCCTGTCATCTCCACATAAGTAAAAAGAACTAACTCAAAAGCTCTAATAATCATTTTATTAACAAAAATTTGTTGTTTCTCCAGTTCAGTTTTAACTTCCCACCACCAGTCAATATGTTTGGCCAAGTTAACTCTCTTACCATGCTCAGACCACTTGAAAATATTCCATGTGGACATAATGATCATTCTGAGCTGAAAGTATTTGAAAACAAAATAGAAGCATGGAAAACTTTCTGTCCTCCGACTGTCTAACTGAAAAAAGAACATACATTCTCCTTTTAAAGGTATCTCTCCTCATCCATCCTTACTAACACCAGAAAGGGAATCGCAACCTCATGACCTCACAAAATCTAACAGTGACAACCTCCACAAACAGATTTTTCAAACTGAGCCCTGTCTGTTACTAACTTATTCAGAGATTTGCCTTTCCACATTTGGCCACCCTAGAAGTTAAAAGTCCTTATATTTTTTTTGCAACATCTCTAAAAATCTGTTGTTCTATGGTTATCATGTTACATAAGCCCAAACTCTTACTTCAATGAGGTGCTCATTAATGAATACTCCTCTGTGTGTGTGTGTGTATGTGTGTGTGTGTGTGTGTGTGTGTGTGTGTGTGTGTGCACAATGTACAGTTAAATGCTGCGGTATTCTTTTTTCTTGTTTTTGAAAAACTTCTCACTAGCATACATTCACTGAACAAAGCTATAGATTTCATAACAACATTTTCATTTGAGGATATCATGTAATTTGACTATATCTTACCCTCCTCCTTTCCCCCCACTCTATTTCTTCTTCTCAAAGAGGCCTCCTTCTAATTACACTTCATTCCATTTGAGAAAATGGCATAGATGCCAATATCTACATTCTTAGCTGTCATCTCTGTATAATAAGCCTAGCCCTCACCAAGGTGTGTGCATGTGTGCATGTGTTCATGTGTGTAGAAAACACACATTCATTTATGCAAATACATGTGAATGAGAATAAATGTGAATTTGGCTATGGATCTGTCTTATTTAGCTTAACATGAAGATATCCAGTTGTGTCCATTTTTTTTCCTAAAATGTCATAATTTCATTCTTTATGGTTGCAAAGAAATCTGTTGTACATATATGCATTTTTTAATCCATTTGACTCTTGATAAACACCTAGAATGATTTCTAACATGCCTCTTTTGCCTAGTGATGTTGTAAATATGGATGCTCAAGTATGTCTGTAGAAGGTTTACTTTTATTCTCTTGGAAATTTAAACATTAGATGATGGTATTAATTGAGAACTTTGAGAGATATTAGTCAGTGAAGAAAAGCACTCATGACTGAGTTTCCTGCCTTTCTAAAAGTGAACCTAGAGAGGTAGTTTGCTTATTCCACAACACAAAGACACAAGAGGAAGGCACCAGGAAGCTGTCCTTACCTGACACTGAATCTGTAGGCACCTTGATTTATGCTTGACAGCTTCCAGAAGTATGAGATACAAAGTTTCTTTCCTTATTAGCTAATCTATTCACATTGTTTTGTTATAATATTTCAGATGAACTGATGCAGATTTATAGTCCTTTACTTCAAAATCAATGACATAATTATAAATAAATATATTAAACAAAATTCTCTGGTATTTCCCATGAGAATCCATTGTGAGGCTAGAAAATACCTAATCTCTTTCCAATTATATTTTGGATTGCATTTGCAGGAATGAAACTTGAAAAAAAAATTAAATTCTGAGGCATGCATGGCTAGATGATTCCTCAATTTAACATTTTTAGGCATTTTAATTATGGGATTAAGCTTTCCTATTTCCTAAATTCCATTTAGAAGTATTCTAATCCTTTAATTCTTCAAGTATTATAGAAAACTTAGGGTCACATTCAATCATTTTTATTAAATCTTTAATTCACATTATAAATTCTGCCTAATGGAAAAACAAAGTAGACAGGACAGTAATTCCACAGGGAAAAGTCACATGTTGTGTTCATTTCTACAATCTATTTGTTCTGTAAAATTGCCTTGTATAACTTCCTTTCTTTTCTTTACAGATCTTTTCTTTCTGTTTTAATCAATAACACATTCATTTACTTTTTAAAATTCTGTGTATTCCTACCTGTGAGATACAAATATTCTGTTGGACTGATGATACCTTTATGTTTTCACAGAAGATGTTTGTGAATGGCAGTGTAAAGTACTTTCTTTTTAGGGGGATTACTTATCAATACCATCTTTTTCATTTTAAATATGTTATTGAGTTTTTATCCATTTCATATAAGATATTAATCAATTTAGAACCCGTCCCCTTTCCCCACTCCTCAACCCTCCTCTAGATTTAATGTTAAGTCCTCTCAGGTCAAGCATTTCATATACAGGTGTCCCTTGGTGCAAGGCTCATCAAATATAGTCTAGTCAGTCTACCTATAGTCACTCCCTTAAAGAAGATCTATTCTTCTGCACCAAGCAGCAATCGTTTGCCAACAGTTCCTTGGCTAGTTTTTGGGTCTGCTGCCCATTTCCCCTGTTCTATGCTGGGTTTTTGTCTGACTGAGTCGGCATGGACTTTGTGTGTGCTGCCAGCATTGCTGCAAGTTCATATAACAAGTTTCCATTGGCCTGAAATCTTTTGTTTCCTTATGCTCATGCATTGACCTTGACGGTTACAATCTTTCTGCCCCATCTTCTGCAATAGTCCCTGAGCCATGGATGAGAGAGGTTCAATAAAGGAGTACTATCCAGTATTATGCACTCTGCAGTCTCTTATTCTCTAAAACTTAGTCAATTATGACCTTCTCTGTCCATCATACAGAATGTCTATCTTTTTGCATATTTTAAGAAGTATTACTTTTAGATATTCTTTGAATGTCTGGTAGGCTTCTGCTGCCAATCCATCTGGGCCTGGGCTTTTTTGAGTTAGGAGGGTTTGTTTTACTGTTTCAATTTCTTTATTTTTATGGGTTTCTTTAAGCTGCTGATCTCTTCTTGTTTAACTTCTGTGGTTTTCATGAATTTAGAAATTCATCCATTTCTTTTAGATTTTAAAATTTAATAGAATATAGGAATTTAAATTATTCACTTAGAATGTTCTGGAACTTTTTTGTGTCTGTTGTGATGTTTACCCTTTCATCTCTGATTTTTTGTTTGTTATGATTTGCTCTTTCTCTCTTTTAGTTAATTGGGCAAAGGGTCTGTCTATCTTGTCTAGTTATTCCAAGAACCAGTTCTTAGAGTCATTAATTCTTTGTATTGTTTTCTTGGTTTATATTTCATTAATTTCTGCTCTTATTTTTGTTATTTCTTCTCATCTGCTGGGTTTTAGTTTCATTTGTTCTTACCTTTCCAGAGTCTTGAGTTGTACTGTTAAGTCATTTATATGTGCTCTTTCTGATTTTAATGTAGGCACTTAGGGCTATAAACTTACTTCTTAGGACTGCTTTTAAAGTGTCCCAGAGCTTTTGTTGTGTTGTGTTATCATTTTCATTTCATTCCAGAAATACTTTTACTTCTTTCTTAAGTTTTCCTTTGACACATTTATCATTCAAACGTGTGTTATTTAATCCCCACGAGCTCATGTAGTTACTGCAGTTTATTTTGCTGTTGATTATAAACTTTATTACACTGTGGTCTGAGAGAATGCATAGAATTGATTCAATACTTTTGTATTTGTTAACGTTTGTTTTGTGCCCCAGTAGGTGGTCAATTTTAGAGGAACTAGTATGTGCTACTATGTTGAAAGAGTATTCTTTGATGCTTGGGTGAAATACTCTGTAGATGTCATTTGTGTCTATTTGTGCCAGATGTCATTTAATTCAGATGTCTCTCTGTTTATTTTTTTGTCTATTTGACCTGTGTATATGGAGATATTTGTGCAGTCCCTAGGCAGGCAACCACAGCTGTTGTGAGTTCATCAGTACTTTCACCATATCATGCCCATAATACAGCATTCCATGGCCCTACTCCATATCTTTCCACTCTAACATTTGTTCCATCTTATCCTCTATGATTTTCCCGAGTCTTGTAGGAGGTGATACGTGTGTCTTGTTAAAAGCTGAGCACAAAACAGTAACTAGTTCTCAGTTCTTTGACCAGTTGGGACTCCATGAATTAATTGTCATTAGCTTCCTTGATCAAGGGTGAGGACAGCAGGACTCTATGGGCATAAACATAAATATTTAAGAGGTGGTTTGACACATACTCATTTAGCAAAACAACAGTAGTGAGTTCATTCCCCTAGTGACCATGAACTCCTTGGCCATAGAGGTTTGACCAGGTCTGCAGTACCAAGCTTGAATTCTATTCTGTGGAGTGAGTCTTAGTGCAAATGTGAAGGCAGATGATTAGTAGCAAATGATGATAGTAATAGAATTATTGTATCTGGAAGTGTCCCTCACATAACAAGTTGGCATTGTATAATGCAAGGTCTAAAACTGGGGTTAACATTGCTGACTTTTCTCCTCAGCTTCCTGCCTAGCAACTTGCAGCACTTTCTCAGGGAGGAGTCTTCCAGCTTTGTTTTAGCATGATTTTTCTATATTCTACAACCAAGGAGTGGGGTGCATTCAGCAACATATCCTTGCAGTTATAGGGGACAACTGATGTCAATCATCATATCCTACACAGTTTTAGGGGTCATTGGGATTCTTTTGGCCAACAATTCCTAGAGAGGTATCTCACAGCTGCACTGCTGTTTTCATGTAATACGCCTTAGAATCTGGACTCATCTGCAGCCTATGTGTTCTAAGATCCTAACTCACCTAAAGGTCACTGTTCTTCCTGTCCTGGCCACTTTCTCTCTTCTAGATATTTTCAGATATTCCAGTTTGAAAAAACAAATCTAAGACTTTGAAACTGTAACCCACATTTGAGAGAGAACATTTGGTGTTTGATTTTTTGAGCCTTTTTTCTTTGATAAAATATTTTCCCATTTACATTTATTTTCCTATATGTCTATTGCAGATGAATGGATAATGAAATTGCAATATATTTACATGAGATGGAATATTATTTACATGTTAAGAGTAGTAAAATTATGAATTTTTCATGTAAATGTATGGAGCTAGAAATAATCATTCTAAGTAAGGCAACCCAGACTGAAAAAGAGAAATGATCAATGATTTTTGGATGTTTCCTTTGAATCTTTATGTATGTGTGTTTCATTTGGAAAACCCATAGAGGTCAGGAAATCAGTAAGGGGTTATGGGGAATTGTCAAGGGATGGAAGATAGAAGTGGTATGAAAGGGTAAAGTGGAGCCAGAAGGATTAAATGAGTGGGACACAGGAGATCTGTATAGCTGTATGAGTATGGGAAAAGACAGCTAGTACTAAAGGCCCTGTGAAATAGTCATAAGAAAACCTACTGTAGATGAGAGAGAGAGAGAGAGAGAGAGAGAGAGAGAGAGAGAGAGAAAGTGCTTAAATGGACCTACCCTTACTTCTATAAGTTACTCTCTTATAGAGTGGTTAGCCAGTAAGGTCCCATAGACACTCCAAACATTACAGGCTACTGATATTGTTCTTGGTTACCCTCCAGAACTTGAAGGCAAGGCCCTATGAAGATCCCACATAGCTGAGTTTTAGAAATGGTATGATTAAGCTGATACTGACCTGGAAGTTTCTCATAAATAGCTTTCACAGTGCTTAAACGTAATAGCACTGGAGGAGAAAATGATTACCAATCTTATCCAGCTGTGAATGCTGGGAGCTGTAATAATGACATGCCTGGCAAGATATGCTCACTGGTATAATAGTGGCACAAATTTTATGGAAGTAATCAAGCACATTCTGATTAGGTTTAAGGCTTACTTCACAATATGGAATCCAGCCCTGGCACTGCTGTCAGTGCCAAGAGCCTGTGGTTAGAGAGGTCATAGTCCATATGGGAAAGCATAATACATCCATTCTGCTATGAGGACCAAGTACTAAAATTACTCCTAATCATTTATCTCTATACCTGAAAATTAGAACATCTTTCAATCTGCATCAGAGAAGCTTTTACAGTAGATGATGATTAATACAGAGACCCACAATTGGTCAACGTGCAGAGAATCAGAGGCTGCCAAATGATTAGTCTTAAATGGAAAATCTATGTTATATGCCTCCCCTCAAGTATCAGGGTTCCTTGCTAAAGAAGAGGCCAACAGTTTGTAATTCTCAAAGGCAATAGACCACTACAACGAAACAGTGTCTTTTGTGACAACATGCAGCAAATCAGTGTAAACTTAAACCAGACAAAATGCCATCATGGAGTAAGGAGGTGGGCATGAAGTCTGAACCCTACCTATTGTTAACTGCTGGGAGATGGAAGAGTCTATTTTCTTAAAGAATGTGACCCCTGGAGGCAGACCAAACTTGAGGGAATGGACTCCCACCCCAAAGTATTTTGGCAGCACAAATTAGGCTCCATGAATTTTTTTTTTTAAAGGCAACAAAAAGTTAGGGAAGTTTAGGCAAATCTACTAGAGATGGGGTGATGACTGTGATCAAAATATATTGTATGAAATTCTTAAAGTAAAGAAAAATAAATAAATGTTTTTACTTTTCCAGTGTGGCATTCTAGAAACTAAATGAAGTAGAGCCTTAAAAAAAAAAAAAAAAAAAAAAAACCTCTGGCCAAATTACATTCTCATTCCTGCATAATTTACAACAGGACAAAATCCAGGAGATGTAGATATATTATCTGTAGGCACATACACCTGAAATAGATCATCACTGACTTGGTTGGAGTTGATTACATCAAAAAAGATTCTTCATTATGTTGTGCATCATAGAAAAGATGAATAAAGGGACCACGATCCCCTCTAGCATTCTCTTTGACTGTCCAGAAAGTGTCTTTTGCCTTTTGTCTCTGGTTTTCCATGGTATTGCTCACTGATTCATTCACAGTAATCTTCAGATCTTCTCTAACATTATATCAGCCCTTGTCATTCATTTTGGCAGCCCTGAGATAGAATCCCTTTGATTTGCCTTTCAAACAGTATCTTTTTCATCCATTCTGGATGGAACAATGCGAATGCTCCTCTCACAGCAATTCACCTGCTGAATTCCCATGCATTCTAATTAAAGCCTCTAATAAGGCCTTTCAGTGCTTTGAAGAACTGTATCTTGATCACTGTACTTCAGCCCTGCTAGAATAATACAGAATTAATCCATCACTTTTTAACTGTTTGAAAACAGTATATGAGCGACTGCTGCTTTTTTTTATTTAGACTTTTATCTGAACTTATCAAAACAAAGCTTAAGTAACTTCTTCAATATACTTGATCTGACAAAGATTGAAAGAAATGTGCCAAAGACTACTGCAAAATAATCCAATCCAGTCCAGAACAGTACATGGCTGTTATATCTCCACTGCATATTATAGTATTTATTAGCATAAAATAATGTTTCACATATCACTTCTTCCTTAAACACTGAGTGTCAAAATCACAACCACGCTCAACACTTGTCATGTTTATTCATGCGCACTTTTGTAGTGCCAGTACCATAGAGATTTTTTATTCACATTTTCTCAGTCCTCATAAACATTTTAATTAGAATTTCAAAGAAGGCAAAACTGCTACTGATTACATGCCAAAGCCTAAACCCAGAAAAAATCCCATATGTTACATATTTCACTATAAAGTTCTAACATTTGTTTTTCTAACTTTCTACAAATATTCAGCTGTTATATAAAAATGTCAAATTGACTACACACTCTCTTCCTTTCACAGCATACACTCTATTACAACTTACCAAGGGAGAAAACTCACTCAACAATACTTGTCAGAAATATAAGCTCAAGTTGTCTGCTCTACAGAATTTATCATAAGCTTACAGGGAAGTTATATTTAGAGAAAACAAAGGACAGGTAGGCAGAAATCCTTTTATACAGCCTTATTCAAAGATTATTCTTGGGTTAAAGTACACTGGTGAAGATGAACATAAGTCCTTACAGAAACACTCTACAGGAATCATGTCTACTGTTAAGATCTTGACTTCCTATGACTATCATGAGGAAGGAGAATGGAAGTGCCTCTTTTAGATTTAACACAATTTTGTTTCTGAACACATTGTTCATTGATGTCAAGGTAAAAACCAATAAAACCAAATCCTATGAAATGTTTTCTAAAGGTATTTTATTTCTTATTAGAAATTTCTAGCATTATTTACACTTTATCTTCTGATTTCCAAAAGATTTAGCAAATCTTAGATTTTGGCATTGTTCTAAGAGGAGCTATCTGGGCAGTGAATGTTCAAGTATAATTGCACATGTACAGTTTATGCATTTGTCTGCTTCATATGTCAACCAAAATAATTAAATGTCAGTGTCCTAAACAGAATTGAAATGAATCTACAGGAAAGAAAGCAGAGAAAAACTAGTACCAGTCTTCATTAAACGCTTTTTTTTTTTTTTTTTTGGTTTTTTTGAAGCAGGATCTCCCTGAAGCCCCAGCTGTCCTGGAACTCACTATGTAGACCAGGCTGGCCTTGAACTCACAGATATCTGCCTGCCTCTGCCTCTCAAGCCCTGGGACTACATGCATGCACCCCCCTCCCCCGGCTTCATTAAACACTTTTAAAAACTGAAATGGAAGAGATGTGTGAGATAATTTTTGTCTTTAGAACAATGACAGGAAAATATTTTATGTCTACTACATTGCAACTTTTTTGGAGAACAAGGTACTTTTTCTACTCAGCCTGAATTTATGAGAAAAATTGTGTTTAAGTTTCATTGGCGTCATTTATTTTGTTTTTTAAAAAAGGAAGGCACTAGCATACTAATTACAGAATTCTGTTGTAGAACTTCTGAGAAAGTTGTCTTCATTTCGAGAACTTTGAACTTCCTAAAGATCAGGAGTTTGGTGAATAAGGAGCTAATAGGAAAACTCTGTCAAAATAGTATAATTAACATTTATGTTAAAATATGTCTTAGGGAAAATAGTCTTAAGTACTGTGTTGAGGAATTTGAAAGAAGTCTTTTTGTTACGCGACTCATATATGGCTTATTGTTGTAATTTAGCATATTAGTTTTTGATCTTCATTATCAGGTTTTAATTTGATAAAATGTAACAATATTGTATGTTTTTGAAAAATATTTGAAAATGCAAGGAAAAAGTCAATCTTCCCATTGTATGGAAAAAGTCCTTATGGACTTGTTAATGTAAATAGACCCTAGGGCAATGTCAGAAACAAGTACTGATCGAAGAAGAAATACTGAAACATCAAAAAAAAAAATGTATAAAACATTAATTAAAAAGGGTACTATGTCTAAGAATTAAAGTTTATTAAATAATTTTTGGAAGAATTGTGATTTACGATCAAAGATTTAGAAAGTGGTCCACAGGACATATAATCATCTCTCTATATTTTAAATAAAGAAAAAATATGGTCACTTACAAAAATGTAAAAATTTAAAAAGAGAATGTGTTAAATAATAGGTGGAATAAAAGAGATACTATTTTAGATTTAAGTTTAAAGCAAGCAAAATAGAGAAATTTAAAATTACTTCAAATGCAGTTTATTTTTCA
>NW_008341889.1:1745427-1752419 GCF_000622305.1 Nannospalax galili | reverse complement strand
TTTAAATTTTTTGTTATTTCTGTGTACTATGATCCATCAGTTATTTATTTTTATTTTAATTTTGGTTGGCACTTAAAATATTTTAACTTTGGAGAACTTTGAATTTTGAACTTTTAATTAATTAATAATTAATTTATGTGTGAGTGTATTGCCTGAAGGGAAGTGAGTGTACCTGTGTCACACAAAGCCAACAGTCCAGAAGAAGGTGTTGGATTCTCTGGAACTGCAGTTACAGATGGTTGTTTGCCATCATGCAAATACTAGGAATCAAACCTGGCTCTTCTACAAGAATAGCCAGTGTCTTAAACAGTGAGCCATCCCTCTACCCTCCTGAATTTTGAATTATTGACAGTATAATCAGGATAGGAATCTAAAAATCTAGCATGGCTTAAAATTCACTTAACACAACTCTTGTCAGGTCTTCATTTCAAGCATTAAGTAATGTAGAACCAACTTGTCAATCAATGCTTAGATGGTCTGAAAAATGAGAGAGAAATGTATTACTTCAAAATCCTACTGAAAAATACATGCACAATAGATAACTAAATATGAGCTTTTTCATATATATATATGTATATATATGTGTGTGTGTGTGTATGTATATGTATAAACAGTACCAGGAGGCAGGAGAAATCCCTTCCAGTTGTTGGTCTGGATAGTCCAAGAGATTCCCAAAATAACACAGGCTATTGCCATTGTCACAGTCCTGATTGCCTCTCTCTAATGGTTTGAATGAGACTTTCCTCCATAGGCTCCAAGAAGTCAAACATTTTTCCCCAGTTGGTGCTGCTTTTTTGGGAGGTCTTAGAAGGTGTAGCCATGGTGGCAAAGTAAGTCACTAGGGGTGGGCTTACAGAGTTCTTAAACCTTGCCATATCTCCAAGCACTTTCTTGGTTCCTGTTCCTTCTTGAAGATGTGCGAGCTGAGCTTCTGCTCTTACTCCAGCCACCTCTATCACCATGCCTCCCAGCCATGATAGAATCTTGTCCCTTTGAAACCATAAGCTAAATAAACTTTCCCTTTTATAAGTTCCCTTGGTCATGGTGTTTTTTATTACAACAACAGAAAAGTAACTAAGATAGTAATTGGTACTAGAAGTGGCATATTGCTGTGACAGACCTGACCTTGGTGATTTTAGGATGTGGAATACTTTGGAACTTTGGGCTGGAAAAGCCATTGAGTGCTTCAAGTTTGTTGTTGTGGAAGTTGGAACAGTCATGCTGAAAGAGCTGCAGACCATGGAGGCCTGGCTTATAAAGCTTCAAAGGGAAGCAAACACTATGAGGGAGGGCTGTTTGTGGAACATTTTAAATTGAGAATTTGTGGTTTCTTGTCAGCTGGGGCAGAAGAATTAGATGTGATTAAGAAGAGACCAGAATCCCTAAAGTGAAACCTTATCTTTCCTGGGACAATTGACGCTGGTTAGGTGGGGCTGAAAAATCAGCTGTAAGCAACAAGAGACAAGAATCACTGTGGCAAAATCTTCTGGGAAGTATTTCCTCAGGGTAAGCACAGAAGCTATGGTCCAGAAGGGTCCCAAGTCACAACAGTCTTAAGCTGGAAGCAGGGCTTGGTAATGTATGAGTCTCTTGCATGGTTCTACTGTTGAAAATGTGAAGGGGTCACAGAGAGCAGCTGAGGCTTGGCATCCTGAGAGGGCAGGAAAGTCCTTTCTTGAAAGCACAGCCTCAGAGAATATGAGACTTTGAGCCCTGAGAGGCCAGAAAAATTCATTGGTGAAGGTGTGGCCTCAGTTTCAGTTGCAACTCCAGCTCTTTGGAGATGTGAAGACCAAGGGACAACCACCAAGTGCAGCAGCAGATGTAAAATGGTGTCACCCTGGGTTTGTAAAACAAGCTATGTGTGCTGTGGCTGGCAGAATCAGAAAAGTGGACCTGCCAAAACCCTTTGGAACCCAGAATATCGTGAGTGAATCCCAGATGTTTATCCTTGAGCTACTTTGCTTAAGTTTGGCATAAGTATGCCAAATTCTTCCCTTTTGAAATAAGGCAGTACTTGTTTTGGATTTTACAGGAGCCCACAGTGAAGCGACTTTTAAAAGAGACTATGGACTTTTAAGTATTTGGATTTTTTTCAAGAGTGTGGGACATTTAAGGTTGTACTGTCTTTTGTTATGGTATTGTTACCATCAAATCATGGGGGCAAGAAATGGAAAGGTTGTGGTTTAATAATGTGTTTGTGTGTCAAGGTGACAAGGGGCCAATTGTGCTGGATAGCTTTAGTTGTCAACTTGACATGCCTGAGTAGAGGGAGCCTCAATTGGTGAATTTCCTCCATTGGATTGGCTTTTGGCCATGTCTGTGGAGCATCTTCTGGGTTATTGAGTGATATGGGAGGGCACAGCCCACTGTGGATGGTACCACCCCTGAGCAGGTAGGCTTATGTTGTATAAGAAAGCAGTTTGAGCAGGGATCAAGGGAGCAAGACAGTAAGTAGCATTCCTCCGTGTACTGTACTTTAGTTTCTGCCTCCTTTTACTTATCTTGAGTTACTACCCTGTGCTCTCCAGTAATGAACAATAACCTGGGAGATGTGAGCCAACCCTTTTCTTCCCAAGTTGGATTTGTTCAGAGTGTTTTTTCACAGAAATTGAAAGCAAACTACAACACTCTTGGAACTTAAAGGTAATACCATATGGCTAAAGACAAGCCACACTTTGGACACAGGTCTTGGAACAATCAAGCTGGAAGTGACCTGGAAGCCTCCTCCCTGTAGACTAGCTTTTATGGTAAGAGAGGATACTATACAAACTGCCAAGGGAGAAAACCAATCAATGATCTTACCCATTTGTAAAGTCTAACAATCAATGATTGACCCAACATACTATTGCTATTGGTGTAGTAGTGACACTTTTATCTTTGAAGTAATTAAATTTAAACATAATCTTAAAATTGAACTTTAACATTTTTGCAATCACATTAAATTGAAATTGTCTAAATTCTCCCATTTAAAGGCAGAAATAGCAATGTTAATGGAATCCATGATTTAACTACTTTCTATGCCTAAAAATTCACTCCAATTAGTAGAATAGGTACTGTCTATGCAGATCTGAGTTTATTAAACTCAACAGATGTTAGCTATCTGGAAAATAATATTCATCTTGCTTAGAGACAGCAGTATACTAGTTTATGATATCTGTACTGTTTATTGAATATTTTTGAAATGATATAGGCAAATAGAGAAAAAGGAAGGTTTTTTTTTCCTTTCTATGTCTTAAAGTATTTTAATTTCTCCTCTGCTTGTTCTTTCTTGGGGTTCAATTGGCAAACGCTTTTGGCTAGCACATTCTCTTCTTCCAAATTTAGACATTTTCATTAATTTTACAAATAAGACACAACTATCCTTATGATTATTTTTTTAGCATTGCTTATATTCATAGGGATCATTTCTGTATTTTCTTGAGCTGGATAATATGGAAAATATTTTAACGAAGTCAGTTTAGTTCAATCCTGAATTCCCACCAAGCTGGGGATAAATGTGAGCAGGAATTTCTTCACTCTCAGCCTCTTACTAATCATTCCACTGCCTTTTGGACTTCACTGTGGATTTTAGGACTTTGTATTATGCTTTCTGCTTTGTTATTACCTGACTCAATGTTTTAAGATATCCTGATTTTAGGAGACTGTTATTTTTCATTGAACTATTTACAACAACTTTCATTTTATTGAAGCGTCAATAGTGATTGTTCTATTCACTATTTATACACAGCTGCTTCAAATAACAATGTTTTATTTCTTTTTTATTCCTATGTAGCCTGTCATTTTCATGAACTAAAGTTATACTCCCTTAATTATATGTTGTAATTTTATTCCATATTTTCCAATCCCATGTGAAATAGTATTACTTTTAATTTTTTACTAGATAATAACAATATAACAACCATTATTGACTCTAAATCTAAGTACTAAGATACTATGTTAGAAGCCACAATCTTTAAGTTATAGCCTTAATTTTATAACATAATTATTAAAATTTATAGCTATGCAATTTTAGGAATTTTTAAACATGTAAATATAGTTCTGAGCTTTTACTCTTTTTTTCACAATAATTTTCCTATATAAACATATTAGAGTTGTCAAAATTTTCACATGAATAGAAAAATAATGCCTCACATAAACTAATTTTTACAATCAATATATTTCCCTTACCATTTAACCACACATAGTATGTATGTGAATGTGCAAATGTCTGTGTGTTTGTGTTTGTGCAAGTGCTTTGGGTTTATGCAGATAAGGAATTGCTGAAGTTCATAAAGGATAATATGCAACATGTTAGAGGGACCCGCAGATCTCCCCGTACATTTTTATTCATGGATAAGCATATTATGGTGAAAGATAAAAAGTCAGCAATGTGAAAAACACACAAGACAAAATCCAGAATAAAGCAGATGCAAGCTTCCATGAATTCCCTCTTGTGAAGTCACTCAAGATGTTTAATTCGCCTAGAACCACCTGTCACATCAAATCTGAAATTTTGCCCAGAGGGAACGCCATTAGAGCCCAAGATTTTATAGACAGCTGCTTATGTTTGGTCTTTCCTGAGATCATAAGACTATATCCCATATGATTATATTTTCTTTTCCTAAAAGATACAGTCCTTATTTTTAAAGACTTACACATGATTCCTTGAAAACATAACATTTGGTTTTTTTTATTATTGCATATTTGAATTAAAAAACTGGATGACTTTTTATGGCATAATCATTGAAATTTAAATTATATATGTATATATAGTTATATATATATACATATATATGTATACATACACACAAGTTGCCCACTTAAAATATTTAAAATGGAACAGAGTTGAGTTCAGTCTCATGCAAGTCATTATGTAGCTAAATCCTATCACAATAAAGTAATTTTTCAAAAGTGTTATCTGACATGTATGTATACTTGTAAGCATGTTTCTACATGTGTATATGTTTTGTATTATTGCCAACAGAGATAATGATTTTGTTATCCTTTTCTTCTGCTCCAGTGTGTTGTTTTTTTCCTCCATTGTGTTGATAGTAAAGTATATATTCAATACAGCCGCTCTGTGGCGATTGTATATTACACTCTTGTCCTTCTGTTCATGCTCTGTCACATATATAAGCTCTGTTAACATTGAAAAAATCTTTAAAACATCTTGATTGATATAGGTTAATTTAAAACCAAGATTGGTGTCTTAGTTTGCTCTTCATTGCTGTGACAAATCACTCTGACCACTACCAACTTAAGGAGGAAAGGGTTTATTCAGCTTACATCTCCCAGGTCACAGTTCATCAGGGACCCCAAGGTAGGAACTCAGGGCAGGAACCTGGAGACAAGAGCTGGAGCACAGGCCATGGAGGAACTCTGCTCACTGGCTTACTCCCCTGGCCCCTGCTCAACCTGCTTTCTTATGCAACACAGGCCCACCTGCCCAGGGGTGGCACCACCCACAGTGGGCTGGGCCCTCCCACATCACTCTCCAAGAAGATGCCCCTCAGACATGGCCACAGTCCAGTCCAATAGAGGAAATTCCCCAACTGAGGCTCCCTCAACCCAGGTGTGTCAGGGTGACACTGAAGCTATCCAGCACAATTGCAAAGTAGTGCTCTACATAATATGTACTTAAAAGCAGTGACTTTATTTCTACCAAAACCCTGCAGGATATTTGAATGGAATTTTATTTAGACCATAAATCAGTTTTAGAGAATGGGCATATTTTAATGCCAAACTTACTCACCCTTTACATGTCGCACATTCCCAGGTTTCTGTTGATTTATTATTTATTTATTTATTTGCTTGTTTATTTATTTATTTATTTATTTATTATTTGATACAGGTCTCACTATGAACCTCAGTTGACCTGGAACTCTCTATGTAGACCATTCAAGGCTGGTCTAGGTCTCAGAGCAACCCACCTGCCTCTGCCTCCCTAATTGGATTTAAGGGGTACACACTCTTGCCCATCTGGTCTTCTCATTTTAACTATGTTTAGAAATTTTCAGTGTGGAAGTTCCTAAAATTCATTCATAATTTTGAGTGTTTTATGTTGTTATTGAATCCTGTGTAAAAGACACTTGTTTATGCTTTCAATTTCCAAATATTAGTTACTTGTGTATAAACATATTCTAGTGGTCTTTATATATCATTTTTGCATACTGTTAAATTAGCTTTTCTTACCAGTTTGACCAATATGGTAGTTATTTTACATTTTTAAATAAAGCTTCAAGTAAGATAATTATTCTATAGTCTGTAATTAAAGGCAAAATTACTACCTATCTAACCACTATGAATTTTAATTTTTCTCTGGTTAAAGAACTGACTAGGATGTTACAAAAATGGAAACAACAAGTACACTTATTCTGTTTTGCCCTTAAATTAGAGAAACAATTACTCTTTTGCCATTATGTGTGCTCTCAGCTGTAGATATTTTATAAAAGTCATTAATCAAGATGAGTTTCTTTCTACTCACTGTTAATGTACAAATGAACATTGGTTTTGAAACAAATGTTCTCTGTATCTACTGTTACTATTTTTTTTTAATTTTCTGGAATGTGATAAATTTTACTGAAGAGCCTTTCAAATTGTACTGAATTACATTACAATATTAGTACTGAATGTGCACTTCGTGGAAAAATCATAATTGTATAAGCTATCAATTTTACACATTCCTGGATTCAGGCTGTAATATTTTGTTAATGATTGTACCTTCCATGTTTGTCCAGAATATCTTTTTCTATAAAACCTTCATATGACGTTAGGCTTCATTTTTGCTATTGGTTCTAATTTTAATTTCCAAGTATTACTAAATAGTCTATGAAATTATATTTTGTTTTAAACAAGATTCTCCCACTCTTTACTAATAAGGAATTTTTATCTACCAGCAACAACAAAACTTTTAGCTTCTTATATAAATAATTCACTGTATCTTGCTTAATTTTCTTCTTCAAAGGCCTCTTGGCATCTATAAGTTCACTCAATTTCACTGCTACTGCTAG
>NW_008341889.1:1733587-1745409 GCF_000622305.1 Nannospalax galili | reverse complement strand
TCCCTACACCTCAAATAAAAGTATACTTCTTATAAAAAGTGTTAAATTATTCAACATATATATATATCAACAGATGAAAGGAAGTTTTCCATAATTGGCTAATTGATACTGTGATATATTTTGTTAAACAATGTCAGGTATGGGACCCCTACCTTTGAGTTGTTGGTCAGGCCAGTCCTTAAGACATATCTATGATTCTATTAATACATTTTTACCATGTAATATTGCTATAATCTAAAGCATAAAGCGCAAAACCTGCCATGTGAAATTTTTTCCCTGTAAATCTGACATGAATGATTTCAATTATTTACCACATTCTTTATGAACATTACTTCCTTTAATTTCTTCTTTGAACTTATCATTAGTGTGTACATGTGCATCTACTTTCCAAATTACTATTTCTTTAGGTATATCAATTATGATTAAATCTTGTTTTGCATGAATGTCCATAAATTTTGAGACTTTTAAGGAAATATTTTATTTTTTATTTTTATGTATATGAGTATAGTATTACCTGAATGCATGTAAGTACACCCATGTTGTGTTGTGCAATGCTGTGGAGTCCAATGAGGCCATTGAATTACCCTGCAGCTGGATTTAAAGACAATTGTTAGCCACCATGTGGGTTCTGGGGATCAAACTCAGGTCCTCTGAAATAGCAGCCAGTGCTCTTAACCACTGAGTCAGCTCTTCAGTCTCTCATTTTCTTTTCTTAAAATTTCTTTGTTATTTTTATTTTATGTGTATGAGTGTATTGCCTGCATGTTAGGTAAGTGTACCTGTGTCTTACAATGTCCTTGGAGGTAAAAAGAGAGTGTGGATCCTCTGGAACTAGAGTAAAGGACAGTTGTTAGCCACCATGTGGAGGCTATTAATCCAACCTGGGTCCTTGGCAAGAGCAGCCAGTGCTCTTACTTGCTGAGCCATTTCTCCAGCCCACATTGAGCATTTTCTTAATAATGATTTTTTTAATTAGAATAACTATAGAATTTAATTATTTGAATAAAAATGCTTAAATTTATATTGATTCTATAAAATTATATATAGATGGAAATTTTAAGATTCCCCCATCAATGACATACTAGGAGAAGCACAGGATATGACCTGCAATAATATAGTATCCTACTGGTGAGAAATTACTCTGGAGGAATTCTAGTAACAGATAAGACATGTAAAATGGATTTGAGGGTTAAGCCTTCTCAAGATATTCAGTACTGAGTAAAACAATGTTTCTTGTGCAATGTGAGCAGAGGGAAATAATAAAACACAGTATGTCTGAAAATAAGAAAAATAATAGCTTAGGATGGAGTCTTGAACAACCTTTACTCAGGCTTGTCTCAACGAAACTTGATTCAGGACTTCATTTATCTTTCAGATCCTTCCATGTTAATGGGTTTTACAGTAATATGTTCTGTAATAGGGTCACATCATAATTAACATGAATAATGTCTTCTAGAAACTAAGATAAAAAGTCAAAATTCAATAAAATGTGAATCTATTACAGAGAAAAATTTAGAATACATATTTAAAATTCTTTTATTACGTACACATTTTTGAGATAACAATACTACTTATGCTATTTTCCGATTCAGTGCTTATACCTCCCAACATTTATTTTCCTTGAAAATAAAAATAATACAATCTTAAATGCTGAAAAGTAATATAATATGTAGATATTTACACAAAAACAGTGTCTTAAAAACTACCATGGAATGAAGCATTTATCCTATTTGTTAGAGAAAAATAATGAATTTATTATTGCTGGCTTGTAGAGTCCTTGAAATTATTGCTATGTGAAAATTATTAGTTACTGAGGAAATACTAAAAAGATTCACAATGGGGGGCTGATTTTCAAATTACATTCCAATAATAAAATGAAAGTGTTTTCAAAGTGTTAACAAGAAAGCACACTCCACTGCTGACAAGGGGAACACTCACATGCAAAATGTAAAAAAAAAAAATGCTGAATTAAAGAGTGTATCAAAATGCCAGGTAAATAGCAAAATATAGTGAACAATAGGAAAATTAGTGAACAATAGGAAACAAACATTTTGTTGAAGTATTACTGGGGAATAAATCTTCTATAAAGTCTACTGTAAAGATAGCCAAACACACATTGCTGGAGAGGTCAAGAACTTATTGAAGCCCTAAGGATGATACATCTCTAGACAAATATAATTTCTTACTATGTGCTAAACATGGATCCTTGTATTTCTAAAGTGTGCCAGTCACCACTCATCAAAGAAGCTTCTTTTGCAATAGACAGAGACTGTTACAGAGTTCCACAGCTGGTCACACACAGAGATTATCTGTGAAATGCCAAACCCAAAGTGAAACATGTACAATGGATCCCCTGCACCCAAGACTCATGGAACCTATATGGTTAAGGGGTAGAGAGAATACTAACGCATCTCTCAACTCTCATTAATAAAGTTCCATCATGTAACAGAGGACAATGAACCCAGGGCTCAGAGACCTTTTCAGGAAGATTGTAAGAGCCAAAGAAAGAAGTGCATGACCATATGGAAATAGAGTCTTACAGGCTTCTGAAACCTTGTTCATATGAACTTAAAACAATGGTGACAACATGTGCAAGACCCTTACAAACTCAAGAAGACAAAAACCTAGCATCAAACTATGCAAATGAGCAGTAGACCCCAATTGTATCCAAAGAACTATTAGGCAACTGAATTCTACTGGGTGAAGAAGAGCTGATCTTCTTTGAAGGAGTGACCCTAGATTGGCTGACTAGACCCCAGTGGATGAACTTGAACTGATGAATGTCAGGGTACACTTACTTGATTTGATAGGCCTTAACACAAATGACAGAATCCATGAAATCCAGTTTGGGGGTGGTATGGTTTGGGATGCTGATGAAGACGGGGGTATAAATAAGACTAAGATGTTGTGTATGAAATATACAAAAATTCAATAAAAATATTTTTAAATTTGATTGATACAAACTATAGACAAAGACTGATGGTCAGTTTTGTATAGGAAGTAGGCATGCTAAAACAGTTTCTAGTTCTTTTCAGAGCAAAATGAGATGAGAATGATGTACAAAATACAGAAGGAATCAGATTATATCACAAAAGAGTGTTTAGTTACTCAAGTATCTGATTAACAGGCTGCTTTAGCTTGTAGAATTGGAAGCAGAAAATAGGATCTCTCAGACAGCCCTCTTCACTGAAAAAACTCCATTGTATAATGCAGCAACTGTTGAATTGTAAAATTGAATTGCATAATGCAGCAACTGTTGAAAGCCCTCTGTGTGTGAATGTTAACTTTATACATGGGTATAACAATAAGTCATTAGGAGTCATCTTAATATTATATCTATTCAGGAGAATAATAGATTTAGTTTCTCCTCTATGGCCAGTGGCCTGTCTACCAACATTTTCCTAGGCCTGATATCAATGTCAGGCCTTGCCTCTGTATTTCAAGGTATAATTAAAATTCAACTAGAAAGTGGTTGGTTGTTCCCATAATATTCAGACATTATTGAACCAGAGGTCATATCTTGCCAGGCCAGTTATTACTGAAGCACCCAGGATTCACAGATGGGTAAGGATATTGATTAACTTTTTTCTTTCAATAACATGCATTACACCTTTCAGCACTATAAAATGTAGTCATTAGATATGATGCTTTGAAGTTAGCATCAGCTTTATTTCTCCTTGTTTGTTCTGTAGCTCATGTATGACTTCAACATTAGGTTCTTAGTGTCAAATACTTGTGGGTATCCAAGATCAGGGGCAATGGCCAGTGTTGTTTGCAATACAGTATTGTTTACAACTTTAAAAGAGGGACTCCACTGCTGACATTGGGCTTTTACTTTGCTAGCCTCTGCTCATTTCATCCTTCTCTGAAAACATCATTTTTCAAAGGGGCCGATCATTTTGGAACATATGCAAATAGCCTGGCTTCATTTTACCCCCATTATGAGTCAGGTAGCACATATCAGACTATTATAGCTAAGTACTTATGTTAATGAGTTTAGTTTTAATGACATATTAAAACATTTTTTGGTTTTCTTATTAAAATGATTGTAGTTATAATAATTTATATGATCTTTTGAGCAATTACTTCAGAAAACTTTCAATTGCTGGGTATGGTGGTACATGCCTGTAACTAAGTGAGGTAGAGGCAGAGATATTTGGAGATAAGGCTCATCTTGACAACATATAAAATTCAAAGGCTGCCTGCACTGCATCTGTCTCAAGAGAAAAGAGAAAGAAGAAAGATTTCAGTTATTCCATATGACCATATAAAAATATTTCTTCATTTTTCTGTTATGATAATTTAAAAGAACCCAAAGAAAGTCAAAAGTGCAACAAAATGCTTTATTTTCTGTTTTTGTATGAGGTACTATAAGGAGGATTCTCTCACACCAACTCAAGCACACTTAACGTATGAGGCCATCTGAATTTCAGCGTGATGACTGCAAAAGCCATATTACTTGAAAATGAAATTTTCATTGCCTCAGTAAAATTCTGTAAGAACAGGTAATTGTTTCTTCTATTGTTGCTAATAGTATTTACTGGCACAATTTTTTTTTCTGTAAGACGTCTTTATTCCTCTAGAGAAAGTAGGTACTAGACATTGATAGGCCTCCTAACCAGAATTCAGGAAACAATTGTAGTTTAGATGGCTTTAAGCCTTCCCAAGGAATCTATGACATCTTAAATTTCCTAATCCCCTTATTCGTAAATGCTGATTCTGGGGTACCTCATAGCATCTCTCCCTAATACTGTTGCCAGTGAAGTGCCCTTTAACTTCGATCAGAAATCACTGGTTTTACCAAAATCTAGACAAACTCTGATGCTGTCCTTATGCTAGGGCAGGCTAACAACTAATTACTGGGTATGGGTCTTTGTTTACGTTGTGATTTGATACTTCTGTGTCTAAAAATCAAGCCCCATGAAGATCTCTGTACATATTTCCAGAAGAACTGGTCAAAGAACAAATTAGAACAATATTAAGTTCTAAAGTATCTCTCCTTGTTTGTGATTACTGAATTAATTCAAATGACTTCATAGTTCCATGTTTAATCAAAACTAATGAATTCATCAACAGTGCACTGATTTATTTGTGTGATTAGAATGAAAAAGGTCACTTTCATCATTTCTCAACTCCTTTAAGCTTGGGTTCTCCTTTGAAGAGAATAGATTTAATGCCTCTTTAAAAGACATTTATTTCCCTTTTGTTATGTGAATCAATTTGATTTCTTATGAATAAGCTTTACTTAACTTTTCAATGAGCTTAAAAGGGATGCATTAAAAGGGTCAGCCTATGTTTACCTATTTTCTTTAAAAGGGGAAGATTTATATGTAGCTCCCATAGACCTTCAGGAACACTTCAGGTATCGTTTCTGACAGTGATTCAAAATTAATTTTTTCATGTTCCATTTTTCCCATCTTTCCACTGAGTCTGAATTTGTAAGAGGAGAAGATATATTATTATTCTCTGTGAGTAACGAAATTGTAGTACTTAGCTCTTGCTCAATCAAATTTATTTGTTAAAGAAATGAAATGCCTGTATTACACAATTAAGTTATAAACCAACTTAGAGTATACTATACATCTGCGTTTCCTGATGCTGGGAGAATATTTCATTCCTTAAATCAGGAAGTTTGTATACCACATGAGAGAGGCCAAGAATGCTGAGCTTTTTTTCTTTCAAAGACAAAGAGAAGCTGAGAAACAAATGTACATGCTATCACCCTTTACTTATTTTCAATTGTTGCTGTAGCACATGACCAAAAACTTGACAGCTTCAAGCATCATAAATTCCTTTTTGTTTGATTTGGAAGTTCAGAAGTCTGCAATCGTTCTTGATGGGATAAAATCAAGATGCTAACAAGCTTGTGTTCTTTTCTAGAGGCAGTAAAACTAATCCATTGTCTTACTTTCTCAGTTTCTCAAAGCCGATCATCTTCCTTAGGTTCCAGTCTTTCTCCTACCCCTTCAAAGCCCATGATTCTGAGTCAAGTGGGTCTCACAGTACCCTTTGTCTGGGTTTCCACTCTTCTGTTCCCCTCTTTTTTTATTTTATATACTTTAAGGCTGCTAGAATGCGATATGAATCTACCTGTTAAGATAGTAGACTTGTCCCATCTCAAGTTCCTTATTTAATCACATATGCAAAGACATTTTGCCTTTGCAAGAGTACAGGTCCATTGGTCCAAGGGTCAGCACAGAGAATTTTAAAAATAATTATTAAGTTGTCTGTCAGAGATCTTCTTCCACAGTGTGACATAATGCCATGCTAACAGTGAAGCTATAGTTCAAAGTTAGTGCAACTGCTTAGAAATAGAAGTAGTGATCTTTTAAGTATCAGGCACAAGTAGCAAAACTTTGAGTGGACCGTGGAATAAGCATGAGAAAAGTCACCCATTTGCAAAATTGCCATTTCTCTTATAGGTTCCAGGACATATTAACTTTATCATAGAAAACAGGTAGATTATTATTAATTTAAGATATTTTAACATCCTAGAGCATAGTGTCTCACTTTAAATTAAGTCATTTCTAAGCTCCAGCTTCTTTGGAATTTTAAAAATCTGTTTAATTGATGTTTTATTCCTTAGAACTCTGACTGTGTAGTTAAACCAATGATGTCCATGACTAGATACCCACTGCATAGTTTCTGTATTGTAAATAAACTATTTTATGTTATACATTCTGTTTGGAGATAGTCAGCCTTGTAATTTTCAGTGAGTTGCTCTGCTTGGCATCATACTAGAATGAAAAGATCAGTCAATTTTGACCTGGATAAACCATTATTTCTTCTAAGGTTGAAGGGATATACTGCAGTGAATCTTATTCTAAGTTATAGTTTATCTTTCTAATGTTGTTGTAATGACTTATGTTGTTTGAAGGTAGAACATTCAACAAAGTCATAGAATTATAGTGTTAAAGACCCTGAATGTTGGAATTGTGCATGGGCTGCATTTCTGTCACCATAATTGTATGAATCCATTTACCATTGTGATGGTGAATATTAACTGTCAATTTGAAGAGGTCTAATAAAAACTAGGAAACGGGTTCCTACACAAATCTGTAAAAGTTTGTAGACTGGATAAATTAAAGTGGGAAGACCCAGTTTAACAGTGGGCAACACAATCTGCAGGATATGGTTCCAAGCAGAGTAGAAAGGAGAGAGACTGCTAGCGCCAGAATTCTTCCCTCTGCCCACTGGTGGCAGATGCAAAGGAATCAATTATACCTACTTCTGTTACCATGATTTCCCTACCATGATAGACTATACACTCAAATTGTAAACCAAGCTGCATTAGTCACTTTTCTAACAGAAAAGTGATAGAAACACTAACCAACTTATAGAAGGAAGAGTTTATTTGAGCTTAAAGTTCCAAAGGGACAAGAGTCCACATGGTGGGGAGGCATGGTGGCAGAGGTGCCAGGAGGAGGAATGGAAGCTGGGCTCTCCTTCTTCAAGCAGGCACCAGAAACAAGAGAGCAACTCGAGATCTGGCAAAGCTTAAGAACTCTCTAAGCCCACCCCCAATAATGTGCTTCTTCCAGTATAGCCACACCTTCTAAGACTTCCCAAAACAGAGCCACCACTTGGGGACAAAATGTCCAAATACTTGGAGCCTATGGTGGACATTCTTATTCAAAACTCCATACAAGCTAAACCCTTCCTTGCTGACGCTGCTCTTGTAAGGTATTTTACCCTAGAAATGTGCTAAATAACTAAAACAGAAAATTGGTATCATGAATTTGGTTGCTGCTGTGATAAACCTATGTGGTTTCTGGGCTTCTGGGATAGCTTTGCCAGGAAGAGTAGAAGAATTTGCAGCTGTGGACTAAAACAATGTCATAGGCTGAATTGTTGAGCCATTCTTCTGCAAGTTTGGAAGAACAGATGTAAAAGAAATGTGAACAGTGGAGACTCAGTTCATTACCATTCAGTGGAGAATAGGAATTCCATTACAGGCCATTTGAGTTACAACCTGATAAAACATATGGCTACATTCTTCCTGGGTACTGAAAAATTAAGTGAGGTTAAATTCAAAATTAAACAACTAATTTGATTGGTACAGAACATTTCAGAGCAAGATAGAATTCAAACAATAACACAATTACTACACACTTCTCTCTTTTAAGTTTATACTGAGTAAGAGTAAAAAGTAGAACAGAAAGTTGTGAAAACAAGTAATCAAGGGAAGTCTGTAAGTTTAAACTACATACAACATGGGCTTTGAAACTAATTGTTAAAGAGATCTATGTCACTAGAAAGAAGCCTGGTGCTCTGCACTGGGTCTACAAGAATGATATCCTGAGGGCATAACTCCACCCACTGAAGTTTGGATTATGTGAGACTCCAAAGACTTGAAAGTGTAGAACCCAAACTGAGATTGGTACTGAATGTCATCCCTCACTGAAAGCAATTGCACACAGAAGCTGATTCAACTCAGGTCCATGTGGGCCAGTCTTCATTCCAACCTGATAGCAGAACTTTGCATCACCCAGGTGGTACCAATTTTGAAAGCATGAAAAATGCCAGACTGGACTCCCAGCTAGAATTGGAGGCTTAAACACACCACTGAAGAAAGACTGCATCACTGAAACAAAACTTTAGAGAAGTGAGGAGTTGAGACAGCCTGCGGGTGTGGGTTCTGACCTACATTGGTGAGGCAGCTCTGATCTCAAAAGACTGCCAGAGAGTGCCAGGTTCTCGCCTCCCTCTGGTCTCCCTCTGGCAGAGGGCCTGAGAACCGAGTGGACTCACTGAGAGCCCCATCCTGCCTCCCTATGGTGGTGAGCCTCCCCTAACTGTGCCATACTCATCCCCGTACCTGGGATTTTATGAGGCCCCTCTCAAGACCCCAGGGCAGATCTGAGTTTGGTAGGCTAAGTCTGAGATCACAGCAGACAGCCTGAGAGGGTGGTTTCAACCTCCACTGATATAGTAGCTCTGATCTCAGCAGACCGCCAGAGAGTGCTGGGTTCTAGCCTCCCTCTAGCACAAGGGGTAAGAACACAGGGGACTGCCTGGCAGCTCCAGGATCCTGCCACCATGCGGTGAAGGAAGCCTGAGTGTACCTGACTGGAACCTGAATTGGGCTTCTGTGTGTACTCCTGAATAGCTGATCTGAAGCTGTCAGTTCCCTCCAAATTAAACCTGAGAGAACCTGAACCCTATACCAACCAGCTTTACATAACCAACAAAGAAAGGATCTAGGCACCCTGATAATACAAACAGAAGCATACTTCAACTTAATTCTCATATCAAAATCATAAACAACAAAAGAAAGTCACATACTAAAATCACAACGAAATAATAATAAGATAGAAAGCCAAAACACTATGTCCCCATCCAACTCTACCAATCCTGTAGAAGAGTTCTACAAGGAAAACCCCCTAGAGATAACCCAGGACACTGAATTTAAAAGAACTATCAGACATTATCAAAGAATTCAATGAACTTAACACATGAACAAACAAGTC
Source organism: Nannospalax galili (assembly GCF_000622305.1). Classification (NCBI taxonomy): domain Eukaryota; kingdom Metazoa; phylum Chordata; class Mammalia; order Rodentia; family Spalacidae; genus Nannospalax; species Nannospalax galili. The sequence goes on along the minus strand of NW_008341889.1, from coordinate 1,735,939 downwards.
AAAGAACTAAAAGAATATAGGGATAAACTTAGGAAGAAAAAATACTGAAAATACTAAATACTAAAATACTGAAGAAAACTCAGGCAGAAATGAAGAAGGAAGTGCAAAATTCAATAAGCCAACTTGAAACAACAGGGGAAAGCCTCACTGCTAGAATGAATGAACTGGAAAACAGAGTATCAACACTGGAGGATAAAGTGGAAGAAATGGACCAATCAAGAAAAGATTATGGAAAATTTTTTAAAAACACAGGAATGGAATATGCAAGAGATATGGGACAACATGAAAAGACCAAATCTATGGATCATAGGAATAGAGGAAGAAGAAGAATTTCCGGTTAATGGTGTTGACCAGATTTAAAACAGAATTGTAGAAGAGAATTTCCTGAAATTAAGGAAAGGCATCCCCATATAATACAGGAAGCACATAGAACACCAAATAGACAGGATCAGGAAAAAAAAACCTCAACTCATATTGTAGTAAAAACACTAACTGTACAGAACAAAGAGAGGATACTGAAAGAAGCAAAAGTCACATACAAAGGAAAGCCCATCAGAATTACAGCTGACTTATCAATGCAAATGATGAAAGCCAGAAGAGCCTGGACCAAGGATTTCCAGTTCTACATGACGATAGATGCCAGCCCAGAATACCCAGAAAAAATGTCTATTAGAGTTGATGGGGAAAGAAAAATCTTCCATGACATTAACGAATACAGGTCCACAAAACCAGCCCTTCAAAGAATACTTGAAACAATACAAAGAACACAGAGAGAAAGAACTACACCCCAGGAGCAATGAAAGAAAATAAAGGTATAATCTAGGAAACACAAAATTAGACAGGGAACACACATAGAAATCAAAATGATGATAACCACTGCACACCTATCAATAATAACCTTAAATATGAATGTACTGAACTCCCCAGTCAAAAGACACAGGCAAAGCAAATGGATTAAGAAACAAAATCCATCTCTTTACTCCCTGCAAGAAATGCATCTCACCTTCGAGGACAGGCACTACCTTAAGGTAAAAGGATGGAAAAGAATATTCCAAGCAAATGGCACTAGGAAACAAGCAGGGGTGGGGTTGCAATTCTAATATCTGATGAAATCGACTTCAAACTAACACTAATCAGAAGAGATAAGAAGGGTCACTTCTTTCAGATCAGACAATTAACCAAGAAGATATCACAATCCTGAACATATATGCACCAAACTTTGGTAGACCCAAATTCATAAAAACAACAATACAGGACTTTAAGACACAGATTAACTCAACTCAGTAATAATATGGGACTTTAATATCCCACTGCCTCCATCAGACAGGTCAATTGGACAAAGAATAAACAGAGAGACATCTGAATAAATGATACCACACATCAAATGGACTTAACAGACATCTTTCGAATATTCCACCCAAACATCAAAGAATACATTTTCTACTCAGCACCCCCACAGAACTTCTTTAAAAATTGACAACATACTAGGCCATGAAAGAAACCTCAACAAATACAAAAAAATTGAAATAATTCCATGCATTCTATTGGACCACAATGTAATAAAGCTCAAAGTCAACAATGGACAAAGCCCTAGTCACTACACAAACTCGTAGTGATTGAACATCACACTCCTAAAGAATGAGTGGGTCAAAGGTGAAATTAAGAAAGAAATAAAAGGATTCCTGGAATTCAATGAAAGTGACAATGCAACACAACACAACCTCTGGGACACATTAAAAGTATTTCCAAGAGGGAAGTTTACAACTCTAAGTGCCTACTTTAAAAAAATTAGAAAGAGCCCAAATAATTGACCTAACACTGCAAATCAAGACACGAGAAAGGCAAAAACAAATGAAACTCAAGCCCAGCAGAAGAGAAGAAGTAACAAAAATCAGAGCAGAAATTAATGAAATAGAAATGAAACAATAAACAATACAAAGATTCAATGAATCTTTGAAAAGCTAAGCAAGATAGAAAGACCCTTAGCCCAGTTAACCAAAAGAAAGAAAGAGCAAGTCCAAATCAGCAAAATCATAGATGAAAGCAGAAATGTCACAACAGACACCCAAAAGGTCCAGACCATTATAAGGGAATATTTTAAAAACCTATACACTACTAAATCTGAAAATCTAAAAGAAATGAATGGATATCTGAAATCATGGGAACCACCAAAGTTAAACCAAGAAGAGATCAACAACAGTTTAAACAGACCCGTACAAATAAGGAAATTGAGATAATAATACAAAGCTTCTCAAATAAGAGATGCCCAGGCCTAGATGGATTTACAGCAGAATTCTATCAGACATTTAAAGAAGACCTCCAACCAATATTAGTGAAATTACTCAAAATGAT
>NW_008341889.1:1726309-1733554 GCF_000622305.1 Nannospalax galili | reverse complement strand
CTATGAAGCCAGCATCACTCTAATACCCAAACCTAGTAAAGACACAACCAAAAAAGAAAACTGTAGACCCATATCCTTAATGAATATATTTGCAAAAATTCTCAACAAAATATTTGCAAACCACATACAGACACACATCAAAAATATCTTTTGCCATGATCATATAGGCTTTATTCTACAGAAGCAAGGCTGGTTCAATATACACAAGTCAATAAACACAACCATATAAATGGACTCAAAGACAAAACCACATTGTCATCTCAATACATGCAGAAAAGGCTTTTGACAAAATTCAGCATGTATTTATGTTCAAAGTCCTAGAGTGAATTGGATTGGAGGAAATATACCTAAACATAATTCAAGCTATATGCAAGAAATCCACAGCCAATATTATTCTAAATGGAGAAAAACTGGAAGCATTCCCATTAAAATCAGGAACCAGACAAGGATGTCCACTATCTCCACTCCTTTTCAACATGGTGCCTGAAACTCTTGCTAGAGCACTAAGACAGGAGAAGGAAATTAAAGGAGTAATAATTGGAAAAAAAGAGGTCAAACTATTACTTTTTGCAGATGATATGATACTATACCTAAGAGATCCCAGAAGTTCCACAAGAAAAATCCTAGAACTGATCAACACTTTCTGTATAGTGGCAGGTTAAAAAAAAAATCAATCGACAAAAATTGGTAGCCTTTCTATATACCAATAACAAGCAATTGGAGAAAGAATATGGGGAAATGCTCCCATTCACAATTGCTGCAAAAAAAGTAAAATATTTTGGAAATAATCTGACCAAAGACACCAAAGAGCTCTACACTGAAAATTTTAAATCGCTAAAGAAAGCGATTGAGGAACACACCAGCAGATGGAAGGACTCCCATGTTCATGGATTGGAAGAATTAATATTTTGAAAATGACCATCCTAGCAAAGGGAATATATACATTCAGTGCAATCCCAATCATAATCCTCATGACATACTTCACAGAATTAGAAATCCTTAAATTCATATGGAAGCACAGAAGACCCTGGATAACCAAAGCAACCCTGAGCACAAAGAGCAAAATGGAGGGATTACTATACTAGATCTCAGAGTATACTACAGAGCTATAGTAATAAAAACAACATTGTACTGGCACAAAAACAGAAACATAGAACAATGGAACATCATTGAACATCCAAACTTGAGTACACACAATTTCAGCCACTTGATATTTGACAAATGTGCCGAGAACACCCAATGGAGGAAATACAGCATCTTCAACAATTGGTGCTGGCAAAACTGGATCTCCACCTGTAGAAGAATGAAACTAGATCTTTATTTTCACCTTGCACAAAAGTCAACTCCAAATGGATCAAAGACCTCAAAGTGAAAATGAAAACCCTGAAACTATTAGAGGAAAATATGGGCAGTAACTTAGGAGATATAAGTGTAGGAAATGATTTTCTAAATCAGACAGAAGTTGCTCAGGAATTATGATCAGTAGTCAACAAGTGGGACCTCATTAAACTAAAACGCTTCTGTACAGCAAAAGAAACAACCAAAAAAGTGAAGAGAAAATTAACAGAATGGGGAAAATTCTTCATCACTGACACATCTGACAGAGGTTTAACATCCAGAATATATAAAGAACTCAAAAAACAAAGAATCGAGAGACCAAATGACCCAATTAAAAGATGGGATAAAGATCTAAACAGAGAGTTCTCAAATGAAAAAATAAAGACGGCTAAGAAACATCTCAAAAAGTCTTCATCATTACAATTAATTAGGGAAATGCATATAAAACCACCCTAAGGTGTCACCTTTCCCCAGTCAGACTGGTTAGGATCAAGAGAACAAATGATACCAAATGCTTGTGAAGCTGTGGAGAAAAGGGAATGCTCATTCACTGCTGGTGTTATTGCAAACTTGTGCAATCTCTATGGAAAACAGTATGGATAACTCTTAAAAAAACTAAAAATGAACCTACCATATGACCCGGTTATACCACTCCATGGCATATACCCAAAGGACTTATCCTATTGTAGAGACACTTGTACAACCATGTTTGTTGCTGCTCTTTTCACAATAGCTAAGAGATTGAAGCAACCTAAGTTTCCCTCAACTGATGAGTGGTTAACAAAAATGTCGTATATTTACACAATGGAATTCTATTCAGCAATAAAGAAAGATGAAACAATGAAATTTGCAGGTAAATGGATGGATCTAGAAACTGTTATACTAAGTGAAGTAACACAGACTCAGAAAAACAAACGTCGTATGTTCTCCCTCATATGTGGCTCCTAGCACCAACTTCTTTTAAATTCAAGTTTGTTTTAATAAGATGATGCTATACAACAGTACCTTCTGAATGAAATAACTACCATCATCACGATGTCAGCTGAGCCTGATTGCAAAACATAGTCACAATTGGACATGTTGACGGTTGTGCTCATTCATTAAAGAGGGGCCAAGCAGGTTCATTGGACCCTCACCAGATTATACAGCCACACTTCCCAGCCAACAGTATGTAATTTGACCTTAATTACACATGGCCTCCTGGATTAGGGGAGGGATAAAATATACAATCTAGGGAAGGCTAGGAAAAGAATATATGACCCATGCTGGGTAAAGGCTTTCCAGTGTTCATACCCTCTGGTCACATATACACCTCAGCAACCCATCAGTTATCTGGGTACATAAGATCAATGAATTAATTGGTTCCCCAATAAAGCTTTGATCAAACATTGGATTGATACTAGAACCTTAAAAGGGAATAAACATTGTTTAGCATCCCCAGGAAAAGAAGTCTCACAACAGATGGAATATTTATTTTTTAAATAAATATGTCTCAAAGTTATTTAAAAAATGAAAATGAGAATGTATAAGATGTTAAAAGGGTGTGGGAATGGAGATGTTTTCCAAAGTATACAGAAAAAATGAGAAAGCCTAAGCAAGCAATGAAGGTCTGTTTAGGTTTGCTATGATATATAAAGAATGAGACAAAAAATATACACAATCTTAAAATTTCTATGTTCATAATTTAGCAAACTAAGGAACAAAATATATATTTAGTCAAGGTTTGTCTGAGGATATTTGTTTTTTTTACTAAAGCCTTACCTATATACCACATGATAATTCAAAGTACCAGGCTGGTGGAACTAACCTTATTGGATGTTTAACAGCCATAGTTTGAAGCCTACACTAATGTGGTCAGAGGGACTTAAAGGACAGTTTTTGCCCCTTGCCCTCCAAGGTTGACTAAGTTCCAGGGGACTATGGAACATCTCTCAAAGTTTCCTGTAACTGTGGCGAGTCACCTGTCCTCTTGTTCAGGGAGGACATGGAGACCCATGAGATGGAGTTGAACCACTGTCCAGTCTACAAAGAGGAGGGTCAACTCAGAGGAAGCATCTCATTCATGCCGCCAAGTGATGCCAGATGTGGTCGAGTAGGACCTTTGACATATATTAATATAGATGGAGGTGTTAAAAGAAAGGAGCCAGGAGCCCCTCCCAAGCCCATGTGACCCCTGAGAAACAGATCCTCAAATGACCTTCAGTGTAAAAATTAATTGATTTATTTGGGCCAACTCTCTGGTCTTAAATATACAAAAGGAAAGTATAACCAAAGAGTAAAGTCATCAGTATATTTCTTTAAGAGTTCAGGGATTACACTTCTCAGACTTAGGCTTATGTCTTTATAAAGTCATTTAGATAATTTTTTCTCATTGATGATTTTGTTCCTAACCAAAAAGTGCTGCTCAGATGTAACACATCAAATCTTGTTCTCCAATACTGTAGTGCCCACCTATAGCTAAGAGAGACCACCAGCTACTGTTCTAAAATAATGGATAAATTTGTTTTTTCCTCCTATCTAGAAGCCTTTGAGAGGGAACTGACTCTAATTCTAACCTCTCCAACAGCTATCAAAATACCTGAAAGCAAATCCTGAATCCATCATTCTAGAGTCGAGCCTGGAAGACAAAATAAAAATGAGGAGGAACCCAATAGAGGGATTCTTTTGGAAACCCTTGTCAAGAAATTCCAGTGGACTTGCATGCTAATTACTCTTGTAATGCTAATTACTCTTGCCTTTACTTCTCCTTCACATCTCCTATTCACAATTCAAGGACTTTCCTTTCCCCTTAGAGATAAGAGTTATGCAATTTGGGAGTCTTTTACATAGACCCAGTTAATGGGTACTACAATTGCCTCACCCTGCATCCCTGTTCAGTATGAAGAAGCCAGAGCAGTCTGCGTCCCTATTCCCTACTGGCAATTTGGGTAACCTCTTCAGAGGATGGTGTGATAAGAATAGAGGCAGTAATTGGCTAGGAAGTTAGGGTAAAAAGACCCCAAAGAAAAGTTTCTTGGCTAAAACTCACAATGTCCTTGGGCCTCTTAGCAACATACTCTGTTCCAAAGGCCAAAAATGTTGAAAGCATTTGGGAGCTTGAATCTAATTCTTAAAAGATTTTAGGGTTACCTCCTCAAAGGGGGGACTGTTAGAGTAGCCAAAAGCCCCATAAAAATAAATAAATCAAAGAAGAAGAACAATGTAATGGGGAGATATGGGAGGTGTTGGAGGGGAGCGAGTGGGCATGGATTTGATCAAAACACTTTATATGCATGTATGAAATTCTCAATGAATTATTTATATTTTTAAAAAGTTAAAAAAAAAAAGAAAAATACCAGACTGGGCTGTTCATATGGTCTATGCCACAGTTCCACAGAGCCATTGAAGCCACACTATGTGAGGCAATATCTCAGTTTTTGCAAGAGGCTGAAGGAGGCCATTGCATGAAGCAGTGAAGTTGAAACATAAGTATTGATAGAGACTGGGAGCATTGCAGATGTGAAGAACAGGGGATGTCTTCTGAGGAAAGATGCTTATATTGTGTGTAGCCTGACCAAATGGAAAGCTATGTGTGCAAGAATCAATATAACTATACAACAAAGGTTACCCAAGTCTTTAGGATAGAAGTGATATTAACAAGAGTATAGAATCTGAATATAAAGTTGTAAGACTTGGTGTTTTCCTTGACTGATTTTGATCTTTTTCTGGTTGTTTTTGCTCATTATCCTTCAATCTCTTCCATTTCAAATAAAAATCTGTATTCTATGTAACTGTATGTTGGAAGTATGTAACTTGCCCTACTGATGTTGCAGGGGGCACAGTCAAGAGAATGCCTGAGTTTACTTAAAGACTCCTAACTCTCACTTTGAACAGTGTTGGGATTGTTAAAGAATGTGTGGGCATTTGGAGCTGAAGTAAATAAATTTTTCATTACACAATAACCATGAGACTTTGTAGACAATGTATAAAAAGTTATAGTCTGAAAGTTATATATTTGGGGGTTGAAGAGATGGGTTAGTGGTTATGGATATTTGCTACTTTTCCAGAGATTTAGTTCCCAGCACCCACATGCTGCTCTCAACATACAGTGACCCTATTTTCAGGGGGATCTGATGCCTTCTTTTTTATGCAGACACCAGGCACACATATGATATACATATACACTTGTGGTCTAACACTCATACACATACAATAAATATAAATATATAATTTAAAAAGTGGTATGTTTCATGTCATTAACAAGAGATGGAGTTGTGATGGTTAATACTGATTTGAACTCAACAGGATCAGTAGATCTTAGCTGAAGATCTACTGGCAGCTGATTACTACTGGATGAGAGAGAATTGATTTTCTGTAAGGGAATGACTCTAGGTAGGTTGAGTAGATACCAGGGGATGAACTTACACTGAAAGACATCTGGGTACACTAGCTTGAGTTGTAGGCCTTAACATAAATGACAGAATGTATAAAATCTAGTGGGGGGCCACAGGAGGATGCAGATGTGGAGGGGGTATAAATATGATTAAGATGTTTTGTATGAAATACACAAAATTTAATAAAATATACAAAGAAAGGAGACAAATCTCTGGATACATCTGCTATAGTTTTTCTAGACTGTGCTGATTAAAGGGGTAAGTCCTACCCTAAATGTGGGTGTCATCATTCCACGGACTTGGGAACAGACTGAATAAAAAGGAAAAAAGGAGTCAAGCTTGAGAATTGAGTCTTCTCTCCTCTGCACTCTACTGTAAATGCAATGCCATCACCCTCTTAAGATCCTGGGGCCATGACCCTCCATTACCCATAGTATTGTAAAACTGTGAAACCTAACAAGTCTTCCTTCCCTTAGTTTCTTTTGTTAGGCCTTTTGTGTGTGTTTGTGTGTTTGTGTGTGTGTGTGTGTGTATGTGTGTGTGTGTGTGTGTGTGTGTTTTTCTGAAGACAGTAAAGTAATTAATAAATCAACATTGGTTCATCAAAGCCAGAAATTAGATAATGAAAAATCACAAAGCTAATTTGGTAATTCATTGTTGAGTGATTCTTCCATGGTGAATTCTCTCCTATTGTTTAATATGCAGTGTGCGTTTCATTCTCACTACAGTAATCCACAATCTTTATTCCTGAACTCCTTTTAAATCCCCATGGTCATTCTTTGCAGTTGCCCAAATAACCAAAATAATCATTATTGTAAATAAAAATACTTTCACTTTTTTTTTATATTCTGAGTAAATAGTGAAGATTTTTGCATGAAAATATTCATTTGCAGTGCATGTCCACAAAAATCTCTCCTTCACTGTAATCATAAAGGGAGCTGTAATACATTTTCTTATTTGGAAATTTTGAGTAATTCATCTCTAATTCAGTTTGGGCCTTTCCCCTTTTATCAAATGATCAGCATGTACATCATACACAAAAACATTATTACCAAGTTAGGATGACATAGGAGTTTTAGTCACATTTTAGAAATTTTCTTTTGTAGATTGCTGTACTGGATAACTTTGCTCATCTCTGATCTTTGCTGTATCATTTGAAATTTCTATAACATGTTGCCCTAGGGTATATACTAACATGATTGTTGCATCTCACGGAACACAATGCAAGAGGGCGATTTTTGTAGTTAATTTATGTGCTTTGATAGATGTCACGGTGCAATGACCACAGTTCAAGCCTGATGGGCTTGGGGACCCCAACTGATAGAAATCAGGACACAGGGGATGCAGAGGTTTATGTGCCAGTGCATGTTTATTGTGAATCAAACCAAGCTTATATATGAATCAGATCTGGAGTAACCAAGGAATAACTAAGGATACATCATTAAACAGAAAGTAACCAAGGAATAACCAAGGATACATAAGAATACATTACTTCACCAACCGAAACTCACCCAATGTTTACAGTATCCAAGAC
>NW_008341889.1:1696616-1726219 GCF_000622305.1 Nannospalax galili | reverse complement strand
TACATAGAAACCAAGCTATCAGTGCTGAGAGACTTTGGTGCCTATAAACTGAAACAGGACTCTTTAGTTATGTTACTAAGACTGCCAATTAATCAGGGAAGCATAGCCTGTCAACTCAGACCACAGAAGCAGAGAGCAGGGAAACTCCCAAGGTGGAAGCATTCTTTCTCCAATGCTTAAGTCAAGGCAAGCTGCCACAGCCTAATGCAGCAATGGCTGTGCCCGTAATAATAGTAGCTCCCAACAGATAGAGACTCCAAATCTACTGTTCCTAGTAGCACTGGTATTCTTTTTTCTTGTATGTCTCCAAGCCAAACTGTATTTAGCTATACTGAATATATTTTACATGAGCCATCATGGTATTTCAGACAGAACATGAGAAGACAATAACATAAAGTTCAAACTTCCTTCTTGTATGTAATATTCTAGACAGGAAGGCACTCTACAATCCAATCCATTTCAGATGTTTTTACTTGGAATGTTTTTTAAGCTCCTACTTTTCAAGTAAATAAATGAATATGGGACTTTTGTGAGGAAGCAGGTATTTGCCATCTCATTATCCATCCCACATTGGGTACAGCCACCTTCTTTGTCCAGCCCACTGATTCAGAAGCTAATTTCTTCTAGAAACACCCTCACAGGTTAATCTAGAAAACTAAATCTTTAGCCAGCTATAATAGTATCCTATGGATAAATCAAGCTTACTACCTAAAATTAACTACAACATATAAGGTATCCTTCACAACATGTTTATTCATTTTTAGTTAGAAGTAGTTTTAGTGAGGTAAAATTTAGGTATAGCATATAGGTTTAATGTATAAAATTTTATCTTTTGACATATAATAATATACATGAATCAATTATGAGGTCAAACACATACCTACAACAGGCTTAAAATTTTCATTTTTCTGGCCTGGAGAGATGGCTCAGGGGTTAAGAACACTGGTTATTCTTGCAGAATCCCAGCACCCACATGGCAGCTAACAACTGTTCATAACTCCAGTTCCAGGGGATCCAACAGCCTCCTCTGACCTCCACGGGCATTGCACAACATGGGTGCACTTACCTACATGCAGGCAATACATGTATAGACATAAAATAAAAATAAATAAGTTAAAAATTTTTCATTTTTCCATTATGCAAACTACCCATCCATCAATCCCCACCACCCTTAAACTGTTTCTAAATTGTTTTTGGTCACTACATAATTCCTTACATTGTTTATCAATAAAATCTTATTTTGGATATGAATCTATGGTATACATTTGTGATATATATATATATATATATGTATATCACATGTAGGGAATGGAAACACATTTGCAACAGGGCATGTTTGGAGGGCAGAGAATCCCATTTAGGAGTTTGTTCTTTCCTTCCACCTTGTTGAGGCAGGATTTCTCTATATTCTGTTGAGCTATTGGTACTCCAGCCTAGCTGGTCCATGAACTTCCAAGTAATTCTCCTGTCTCTCCCCTCCATCTCTCCAGAAGAGTGCTGAGGTAGATGTCAGCCATCACAAAATCTGTCTTTTTAGAGTTTGAGGAAATGAACTCAGATTATCAATTTGCCAGCCATACTTTCAATTTTTAAGAGAAGTTTTTAATATATATCTAAACATATGCATTGAGTAGAGGACATGAATGAACTCACCCCAAGGGATGACTGTGTACACAAATATGATTTGATAAGACTTAACATATATGACAAATGCATAAAATCTGGTGGGCAGTCTATGGAGTGTGCAGATGTATGAAATACACAAAAATTTAATAAAATATATTGGAAAAAGATTAGTGGGAAATGACATATAAATGGTAAATAATATATGTTCTAGACTGAGGTTGGAGCTCTAAAGACAGAACTGTACAGAATTTGAAATGAATGGAATATTTTTCTAGAAAAATCTCTGGAATTAAAGGAAAAGTTCCATATTTTTATTGAAATGGAGGCTATGAAATTTAAGATTTTGTTAAAATTTATTGTGTTTTATAGCTAATAGGAGTGTTTTTGTTGTATGATAATCACATCTAAAATCAATGATTTGTAAAGAGATTAAATATTCAATAAGATCAAAAAGTTTTTCCAAGTTATCTCCATGTCACATTGCTCAAACACACTGGATTTAGGAATCCAATCAAGTCAACCTGACTGGAGAGTTTAGATTTTAACAATCTTCATTAAGCATAAAGTTATTTTAGTGCAATAACATAATAACATTAATGTACTAATTTAAAAAACTCCTACAGGATTGTCATCAGTTCTAGACATTTGTCCTATCAACATGGCCATGATCACCTTTGAAGCCCAACTAGAAAGGACTTCTATAAATACCAGCATTTTGCCAGGGTATTTCCTGACTCTTTCCATCTCCACTTCACCAAAGTAATAACGATGGCTGTTCTAAATAATTTAAAGCTAAAATCTCTGCTAAAAGTAAAAGAAAAAGATTGTATCTGGATGATTATAAAACCATATTTAATTAAAAATTAGTTTAAATCATTAGTCACTTAAAAGCATACAATCATAAAATCTAGTTTATGAAATTCCAGAAATGATACCTCTAATCTTCCTCATTGACATTTAAAGAAATCCAAGAATCCAGGTTTATAATTTTCTGTTTTTTGTCTGGTACAACACAGGTAAGAAATCTGGAAAAGACAGAGCTAAACCATGCCTTCTCTGATAACAGCACTCTGCCCCTTGGTTGATATCATCTCAGTGTTGGAAATCAATGTTGTTCAGAGTACTTGAGAAGAGATGGAATATCATCTGTAATAAAATAGTAAGGATAATCAGTTTCAAGGCTCATCAATTGTATGGATTTACAGGAAATATGTACTAGTTAAATTAGGAAATACTTGGCAGAAGGAATAGTAATAATTCCCTAGGAAGGGAGAGTTATTACATAATAAGCTCTGATAAGAAAATCTGGAACTATGAAAGACCACATTATGGAATACTGACAACTCACTTAGCCAAATCTATTCAGTTGTCTGACAGTCTATTTTCAAATCACTGGAGAATAAACAGAGTTGTAATGTCATTCTTAAACTCTTGCAAAAAAAAGCAAAACAATTATTGTTTCTAAGTGACAAGATTCTCTTATATCAGTTGCTCATTTCTCTTAATGCCTAAAAATATTGTCATCAAATTGAAAATTTACATGAATTCGTGACAATTTTGTTTTAGACTTATTGTAATGCTCATGCTCCAATTATTTTATGATCTGAACAAGGAAAATTTAGTATGAGGATTGACTTCACATTAAGCATGCTTTTTAAACAACTTTTCAAAAACAGGCCTTGACTGTCAGGAAAGAAGACAGTAGAAATTTCAATATAAAAATAACCTTTTACAAAAGGAAATACTGCATTTTTGCAGAAGGCCCAATGATGTGACTGCAAAGTCCAGATCACATGATGAACTGACAAAACTGGTTTTAGAGGGTCAGTTCCTCTAAATTTTGCATTATTTATGAATGTCATTTCAAAATCTTGTACATTGAGGGAAAGTAACAGGAAGCCCTAGATTTAAAATAAAATCTGAAAATGTAACTTATGTTGAAGTCAAAGAATTAAAGACATGAGTAGGAAGGGAATTTATTCAAAGTGTACATGTTATTGTATAACCATTACTGGTTATAGCCTTAATCTTTATTCTTTTGAAATTGTAGTAATTGGTGTTGTTTTGATAACTTACACATCATATAATATAAAAATTTTATTTTCAATTTAAATTATTTTCTATAATAGCATAAAAGGAAAAAATGAAATAAATTGTGCCTATTTGGAATGAATTGTATTCCCACCAAAGATTAGATAAACACAAACTGCTTATGCTAAGGATAGAATCCAGTCTGATTGTTGTAGATGCAGGTGACTGGGGTCTTAGGAGAAGAGATAAGACACAAAGATACAGACACTGTGACCCAAAGCAGGCAGAGATTGAAGTACATGCAAACCTAGGAGCCAGCAAATCATCAGGGACATGGAAATGTCAAGCTAAGTTTCCCCAAGCAGTTTTCAGAGAGAACACTGATCCTCCAAGTGCTTTGCTATGGACTACAATACAGTGTACCTAAGACATAAGATGTTTCTGTTGTTTTGAGACATTGGGTTGTGTCATTTTGTTAAGCCACTCAGGAAATGAATACATTATCTGCTTGTCTCATTCATTATCACAAATAGAATCTAAGCAGTGTGATCATGCACTTTACATGTATGTATTCCTTGGGACTTTCATTTATATTTTATGGTGTTCTGATACTTTAGAATCCATTGGGGCTGGTAAGAACTACTTCTCTCAGGATCTCTTTCTGGAGACAGTAAACAAAATGCATTTGAGATCTAACCAATCCAGAATTTATATATCCAGGAATTTCCAAGTTCCTACAGATCCAGTCATTATGCCCCTGCCCTAAATGACCTATCAAATAACCTCTTCAGCCTATAATTACTTGGCCTTTCCCATCCAAGTTTCATTTTTATTCTCTTTGATTCTGGTTAAACTTATTGTACATTCCTGTGCCCCTATGTGGCATGTTGTACCTTTTCTTGAGAGCACTAAGCAATAAACTCTCTTCCAAAGCAGTTGTTATTATGTCTGTCATCTTCCAGTACCTCAAGTAAACAATATAGTGGACACTTTAACGTAGAGTATTTTTATTGATGTATATAATCTGTTGGTTTTAATATTTGAAGAACTTGGGTCAAATGTGATTGCTAAAATGTTTTTGAAATTTTTATATGAACACTATTTGTAGCAAATATTGCTTTATTTAGTAAGTTAAGTAAAAATTCCTCAAATATTTATTGTAAAACACACAGTATGACAGCCAACATTCTAAACAAAATAAGCTAAAATAAATCATAAAACTGGCATTCACATTGATTACAACGAAAGTTAAATAGAAATTTGTCATGGGAAGTAAAATAAATATGTTATTTAAGAGTGTTTTTCATAGTATTAGTTTTAGTAAATGAACTTCAAAGTTAAAGTAGAAGTAATAGTATAAGAAACATTTAATAGATGGAAGATCGGCACCAAATTTCATAGTGAAAGGTTTTTCTAGGAATATGGGAGCTGCACACAAATTTTAATAAAAAAAGCAAAAGAAAATGAGAGTAAAACATTTTAAGTCTGGAAGAAAACTTAAAGGAGACTCCAGTGTCCAATCAGTGTCCAACTTGTTCCCAGTTCATATTAACTACAATAATATGTACAGAATTTTTCTTATAATTTCTTTGATTTATAAGTCTGTTTTTGCATGTAATAATGCCCTATTTTTACTTTTTAAAAGTGTTTTATTTTGAAATAATCATTGATTCATAGAAAAAATTTACAAGGTTAGAATTCCTGTACATAGCTAGTTCCTAGAGGCTCCAAATGTTAAACGTTTTTACTATATCATTGTACCATGAATGTTCTTGGGGCATCTGTTTAGATGTATATCTACAAGAATACACACAGAGACATAGCTGTACACAGATGTATTTTTATATACATAAGCAATTGGCTGTTTAAGGGTAATTACAGACATAATTTCCCTTTACCATTATACTTCATTGTGTATTTCCTAAAAACAAGAACATTCTCCTCCATAAACATAATACAGTTACCAAAATGAGAAAAACAATGTTGATACAATTTTCTAAGCATTTACTTAATTAGAGAAGGTATAGCTGTTTTAATAAGCTCATAGTAACTTTGGTACACAAATGTATAATAATGTGCTGGATAGCTTTAGTGTCAACATGACACACCTGGGTTGAGAGAACCTCAATTGGGGAATTCCCTCCATTGGACTGGCCTTTGGCCGTGTCTGTGGGGTATTTTCTTGATTGTTGAATGATGTGGCTGTGCCTGCCCAGCCCCTTGTAGGTGGTGCCACCCCTGGGCAGGTTGTTCTCTATTGTGTAAGAAGGCAGGCAGAGTATGGACCAGGAGAGCAAGCCTTTAAACATCATTCCTTTATGAACTGTGCTTCAGCTCCTACATCCAGGTTCTTGCACTGAGTTTCTACCCTAAGTGATGAAGTGTGGCTAGGGAGATGTAAATCAAATAAAACCTTTCCTCCTGAAGTTCGTATTGGTCAGAGTGTTTTGTCACAGCAGTTGAAGGCAAACTAGAACAAATAGTTTTTCTTAGTTCAGATTTTCTGGTATAATTTATCTTTATTTCATTATTGGAATAATTATTTTGTTTAATTCAGTGTTTCCTAAAAAGGTAAAATTTTTATTTATGTTCATATTATTAAATGCATAGGAGCATCACAAAAATAGAAGTGAAAAACCCAAAGAGAAGTGGTTAGACTCAGGGGCTTCAGTACAACTTTAACAAAGGGCAGTACAATGTGCACATGTGACTACACAAGATTTGGGATTGTAGGCGAGTAACTGGGAAAGTGTGATGAACGTTGAACTATAAGGAATGAGTTAATGGGAGATGAGTCATTCTGGAAAGGTCCTTATGCAACGTCTTCTCAGCACAGAATTTTCCCCTCCAAGCTATTCTTGTCTTCCTGGTAGAAGGGGGCACCTTTTCCATTTTAGAAACTTATGACCTGTTTTAGGCAGGCAGAAGAGAGCAGAAAGCCTTCTGCATCTGCTTTTCTTGGTTTCTTCCTACTGAGAATAGCCCCTATGTTAAAGTGTCATCCCGATCTCATTCAGAATGAGTATATACAGAAAAGTCTGTAGTCAAAATTTATTGTTTTTGTTGTTCAAGACAGGGTCTCCCTGTATCCCCAGCTGGTGTGGAATTCACTATGCAGTCCAGGCTGACATCAATTTCACAGAAATTTGCCTACTAACACTCCTGACCATGTTTTAAGTTTTTTAAAATTATTTATTTAATAACCACATAATTAGAAGAAGCATTTCATTACGACAACATTGTCATATTCAATAACAATTTTCAGAGCTAAGATGCATCTCTTTCAAAATTGGCTGTAAAGTTTTAGGTTTGCATTTGAATTAATACAGTTATACAATATTGAACACAGAATAAGCCCTGTAAGACATAAAATTGGATGAGTTTTTAACCTTTAAAAAGATCTCCATTTCATTTTACTATATGTTGTTCCTTACAGGAAGACTCATGTTTTTTTCTACTAATGCTGAGATGTTGGCACATGTGTCTCTAATCTATTTGTATCTGATTATTACTAGTCAAAATTGTTGCACTCAGATCCTTGACACCTGTGTATGTCTATAAAGTCACTGGGTAGATTTCAATGGTAATGTTTATCAACTCTACTAGTTACCATGAAGTAAATTTTTATGCTTCCTCCTCAAATATAATACTTTTTTTGATTTGTTGATTTTATTTTTGTGTGTATATCACACAGAACATCCCAAACCACCTTATTCAACTATACACCCAATTCCTAGATGGCACTCTCCCATAGCCTCCCTCCCCCCACTAGAGCCCTTATACACTGTTATCCCTGCTACTGTTGGCTGTGTTGTCAGCACCCCCAGGAGTTCCCCACTACTTGTCCATCTGGCGAATCTAGTCAGCCTATCTAGAGGTCTTTGTTTAAGGAAGGTCAGCTGTTCCTAATTTAGCAGGAATCAGTTGTCAATATTCCTTTAGATAAGACTGGGGTCTGCTGTTCATTTTCCAAGTTCTATGCTGGGTTACTATCTGGGAGTCCCTTAGGCCACCCTGACCAACAATTCAAAAGAAAGTATCTCCTATCTGGTATTGTTGCTTGTTATGTAAGCTTTAGCTATGCATATGGACTCTTAAAAATTATATTGGCCCCTTTAATCTTTGGTTATACATTCCTTTTGGGTGTTTAAGGCCATACAGTTGGCCCAGATAAACCAATTTATTTTTACTCTTAAGGTCATTTGAGGATCTGTTCCTCAGGGGTACATGGGCTGGGGAGGAGCCCCTGGCTCCTTTCTTTTTACCAGTTCTGCCTATGTGAACATAAGTCAAAGGTCCTGCTTGAGCATGGCTGGCTTAACTTGGAAGCATGGAGGAAATGATTCCTCTGTGTTGACCCTCCTCTTTGTGGACACTGGTTCAAGTCCATCTCATGGGGTCTCCTTGGCCTCCTTGATCAAGAGGACAGGTGAGCTACCACAATTACAGGACATTTCGGGAGATTCTCATAGTCTCCTGGAACTAGTTGACCTAGGAGGGCAAGGAGTAAAAACTGTCCTTTATGTCCCTCTGACCAAGTTATTATAGGCCTCAAAGTATGTCTGTTAAACATCCAAGAAGGTTAGTTCCACCAGTCTGTTACTTTTAATTACTGTGTGCCATGTAGCTAAATTTTAGGCAAAGACCAGTTGTTCTCAGATAAACCTTACCTAGACATGTATTTATTGGTATGTATAATTTGTCAGTAGGTTGTTGGAATAATATGGTTCCCTCTGGTTTTTAAACTAGCTAGACATTATTAATCCCTAGCCTTGTCTTACCACTCCATCATGGTTTCTCCCATGAAGGTGCCCCCATTTTTTCCCTTTCCCCCTTAATAATAGCCTTCTGCTATCGTCCTACCTCTCTTGAGCTCCTTCTTTCCCTTTATCCCTTAGGTTCCTTGTATACCCTTCCCTCCCCCTTCCTTAAACTAACCCCATTTTTTATCCATGTATCCCTTATTAACACTGTTTCCTACTGTTTTTCTCTATCAGGTTCTTTCTTTTCCTTTACCTCCCTGGTTCCTTTCCATTATCCTGGTTCCTGTAGTTATGTGTGGATACATACTTATCAGGATTTGGTTCTAGGATCCACATATGAGGGAGAACATGTGTTGATTTTTTTTCTGAGTCTGTGTTACTTCACTTAGTATAACATTTTCTAGTTCCACAGATTTCCTTGAAAATTTCATGATTTCATCTTTCTTTACTGCTGAGAAAAAATCCATCATATAAATGAACCACATTTTCGTTATCCAATTGTCAATTGAGGGACACTTAGGTTGCTTCCATCTCTTAGCTATTGTGAAAAGAGCAGCAACAGACATGGTTTTACACATGTCTCTGCAATAGAATGAGTTCTTTGGGTGTATGCCAAGGAGTGGTATAACTGGGTCAAATGGGAGGTGCATTTGCAGTTTTTTTTTAGAGTTCTCCACACTGCTTTCCATAGGGGCTGAACAAGTTTGCAGCCCCACCATCAGTAGATGAATGTTCCACTATCCCCACATCCTCTCCAACATCTGGTATCATTTGTTCTCTTGATCTTAGCCAGTCTTACTGGGGAGAGATGAAATCTTAAAGTGGTTTTAATTTGTATTTCCCTATATTAGTGATATTGAATATCTTTTAAGATTCTTCATAGCCATTTTTACTTCTTCTTTTGAGAACTCTCTATTCAATACCTTAGCCCATCTTTTAATTGTGTTACTTGTCTTGATTCTTTTTTTTTTTGAGTTTGTTATATATTCTGAATTTTAAACCTGTCAGATGTGTCGTTGGATTGATATCCAGTTTAAAAAAATCCTTTCCTACACCTATATCTTTTAGATTTTTGCCAATGTTTTCTTCTAACAGTTTCAGAGTTTCAGGTTTTACATTGAGGTCTTTGATGCATTTGGAATTGATTTTTGTGCAAGGTGAAAGATAGGGGATTAGTTTCATTCTTCTACAGGTGGAGATCCAGTTTTGCCAGCACCATTTGCTGAACATGCTGTCTTCCTGCCAGTGAATGTTACTGTCAAATATCAGGTGGCTGAAATTGCATGTACTCATATTTGGGTCTTCAATTTTGTTCCATTGATCTATGGGTCTATTTTTGTGTGAGTACCATGTTGTTTTTATGACTATAGCTCTGTGATGCAGCTTAAAATCTGGTATAGTAATGCCCCCAGCATTGCTCTTAGTGCTGAGGGTTGCTTTGGCTATCCAAGGTCTTTTGTGCTTCCATATGAATCTTAGGATATTTTTTTCCAATTCTGTGATACCGGAGGTTTTGATTAGTATTGCACTGAATCTGTAAATGGCTTTTTGTAGGATGGTCATTTTCACAATATTAATTACTCCTATCCATCTTCCTCTATCTCTTTCTTTAGAGTTTTGAAAATTTCATTGTAGAGATCTTTAATGTCTTTGGTTAGGCTTATTCCTAAATGTTTTTTTGAAGCTATTGAGAATGGGAGTGTTTCCATGTGCTCTTTCTCTGATTGCTTGTTTTTGGTATATAGAAAGTCTACAGAATTTTGTAGGTTAATTTTGTAACCTGCCAATTTACTGAATGTATTAATAATTTCTAGGAGTTTTCTGGTGGCATTTTTGGCATCTCTTATATTTAATAACATATCATCTGCAAAAAGGGATACTTTGATCTCTTTTTTTCCAATTATTACTCCTTTATTTTCCTGCTCTTGTCTTATTGCTCCTGCAAGAATTTCAAACACCATGTTATAGAGAAGCAGAGATAGTGGACAGCATCTGGTTCCTGATATCAATGGGAATGCTTCCAGTTTTTCTCCATTTAGAATGATGTTGGTTGTGGGTTTGTTATATATGGCTTTAATTACGTTGAGGTATGTTCCCTCCAGTGCAATTGCCTCTAGCACTTTGAACATAAATGGATGTTGAATTTTGATAAATGCCTTCTCTGCATCTATTGAGATTACTATGTGGTTATTGTCTCTGAGTCCATTTATATGATTTATGAAGTTTATTGACTTACGTTTGTTGAACCATCCCTGCATCTCTGGGATAAAGCCGACTTGATCAAGGTGGATGATCTTTTTGATGTGTATCAGTGTGCAGTTTGCAAGTATCTTGTTGAGAATTTTTGCATGTATGTTCATTAAGGATATGGGTCTATAGTTTTCTTTTTTGGTTGTATCTTTACCAGGCTTTGGTATGAGAGTGATGCTGGCTTCATAGAAGGAATTTGGAAGTTTTCCCTCCATTTCTATCTTTTTTAATAAATTAAGTAGTATTGGATGCAGATCTTCTTTAAATGTCTGAAAGAATTCTGTTGTAAATCCATCTGATCCTGGGCTTTTTTTGGTCGGGAGCTTTTGTATTATTGTTTCACTTTCTTTTTGTGTTATGCATCTGTTTAAGCTGTTAATCTCTTCTTGGTTTAGTTTTGGTGGTTACCATGCCTTTAGATATCTATTTCTTTTAGGTTTTCAAATTTAGTAGCATATAGGTTTTCCCTTATAATGTTCTGTATCTTTCTTGTGTCTGTTGTAATGTTTCCCCTTTCATCTCTGATTTTGTTGATTTGGAGGTACCCTTTCTTTCTTTTGGTTAACTGGGCTACTGGTCTATCTATATTGTTTGTCTTTTCAAAGAACCAGCTCTTGGATTCATTGATTCTCTGTATTGTTTTCTTTGTTTTGATTTCTTTAAATTCGGCCCTGATTTTTGTTTTTTCTTCTTGTCTGCTGGGTTTGGGTTTCATTTTTTTGTTCCTTTTCAAGTGTCTTGAGTTGCAATGTTAAGTCATTTATTGTGTTGTGTTTGTTCCGATTTTTTTGATGTAGGCACTTAGAGCTATAAACTTCCCTCTAAGTACAGCTTTCAGCATGCCCCAGAGGTTTTGTTGTGTTGTACTTTACTTTTCATTTAGTTCCAGGAATACTTTTATTTCTTTCTAAATTTCTCTTCTGACCCATTCATCGTTCAGGAGTGTGTTGTTTAATCTCCATGTGTTCATGTAGGGACTAGGGCTTCTACTTTTGTTGATTGTAAGCTTTATTGCATTGTGTTCTAATAGAATGCATGGAATTATTTCAATCTTTTTGTATTTGATGAAGTTTGTTTTGTGCTCCAGTATATGGTCGATTTTGGAGAAGGTTCCATGGGGTGCTGAATAGAAAGTATGTCCTTTGGTGCTTGGGTAGAATACTCAGTAGATGTCTGTTAAGTCCATTTGATATGTGGTATTGTTTAATTCAGGTGTCTCTCTGTTAACTGTCTGCCTTGTTGACCTATCTAATGGAGACAGTGGGGTATTGAAGTCCCCTACTATTAATGAGTTGGCATTAATCTTGGCGATAAAGTCCTATAGTATTGTTTTTTATGAAGTTGGGTGCACCAGAGTTCGGTGAATATATGTTCATGACTGTAATACCTTCTTGGTTTATTGTTCCTTTGATCAGAATGAAGTGGCCCTCTTTATCTCTTCTGATTAGTTTTAGTTTAAAGTCTTTTTTGTCACATATTAGAATTGCAACATTTCCTTTTTTCTTAGTACCATTCACTTGGTATATTTTTTCCCATCCTTTCACTTTAAGATAGTGACTGTCCTTGAAAGGAAATGAGTCTCTTGCAGACAACCAAAAGATGTGTTTTGTTTCTTAATCCATTCACCTAGTCTGTGTCTTTTGACTGGGGAGTTTGGTCTGTTAATATTTAAAGTTATTAATGAAAGATGTGTATTAAATCCTATAATTTTTATTTCTGTTTACATTCTTGATATAAGTGTACTTTTCCATAGTTATCCCTTCATTGAATTTCTTTCTGCAACCCCTTGGTATAGTCATTCCTTCCTTTGAGTCTTTGTATTGCTTCCAGAACTCTCTGAAGGGCTGATGTTGTGGACATGAATTCTTTCAGCCTATTTATGTCATGGAAGATTTTTCTTTCCCCATTGACTATAATAGACATTTTGGCTGGGTATAGTAATCTGGGTTGGCATCTGTGGTCATTTAAAACTGGGAATACTTTGGTCCAAGCTTTCTGGCTTTCATAGTTTGCACTGAAAACTCAGCTGTAATCCTAATGGGTTTTCCTTTATATGTGACTTGTTGTTTCTCTTTTGAAGCTTTCAGTATTGTCTCTTTGTTCTTTACATTTAATGTTTTTACTATGATGTGCCATGGAGAGTTTCTTTTCGGGTCCTGTCTTTGGTGTTCTATATGCTTCTTGTATTTGTATAGACATGTCTTTCTTTAATTTTGGGAAATTTTCTTTGACGATTCTGTTGAGGATCTGGTCCATGCCATTATCTTGAGATTCTTCTCCTTCCTGTATGCCTATGATTCATAGGTTTGGTCTTTTTATGGTGTCGCACAATTCATGCATATTCCATTCTTGTTTTTTCTTAAATTTTTCATGATCTTTGCTTGAGTGGTCTAGTTCCTCCACTTTATCTTCCAATCTTGATATTCTGTTTTCCATTTCATTCATCCTGTTGGTGAGGCTCTCTCCTGTCGATTCTAATTGGCTTACTGAATGTTTCACATCCTTCTTCATTTCAGCCTGTGTAGTCTTTAATATTTCTCACTCTTTTCTGAATTCATTCAGAAGTTTATCCCTGTCTTCCTTCAGTTATTTGATTTCTTTGTGGTTCTTTAAATTTACTGAATTCTTTTTTCATGTTTATAATTGTTCTTTTGAGTTACATATCCTGCATTATCACTATAGAGTTCTCATTGTGCTCCTCTAGAGGACTATTGGTGTTTGGTGGGGATGTTTTATTTTGGTTTTTCATGTTATTATTTTTTCTCTGTGATTTTGATATGTGAAATTCTTTTGTAGTTTCTGATTCTTGTGTGAGACTCAGGCCTTCAGGTTTAAGTCTGCTTCTTTTTGTAAAATTTATGTGCCTTTGTGGTTTACTTTTTTTATTTTTTTATTTATATTTTGATCTATTTGAGACAGGGTCTCCCTGTAGCCCCAGCTGTCCTGGAACTCACTATGTAGACTAGGCTGGCCAGTGTGGTTTACTTTTTGAGCATGAAAATTGGGTTTATCTAAGCTTCTGGTTCTCTCTTTTGATTTTACATTGGAGTGGCCAGATTGCTTTTTTCTTCAGGAGTTCCCACGGAAGCCTAAGTCAGATGAAGATCAGATGCTCTCAGGCTTTCTCCTAAGGTCTGGATCCCTCCAGGAAAGATTTTTGGTCTCAGGAATTTGGGGGTTTGACTGGCCTGGGAGCAGGGCCCAGGAAAGATGCTGGTCTAGGGCAGCTGGTGGCAGTGCCACTCAGAGATACAAAAGGATATGGAGTCAGGAAGAAGCCCCAAGGGCTCCTGGGACTGCACTGAAAAACTGGTTTGGTCTGTATGCAAAGGATCAGGAAGCCAAAAAGTCAGTCCCTACATCCAGGAACAAGACTCATGGGCTGTGCAGCCCAGGGAAGAAGAGGGAAGTGAAGGCGAGACCAGGCCCAGAGGGCTCCTGGAGACTGTAAGAAGAAACTGGGTTGGTCTGGATGCAAAAGATGAGGGTGCAGTGGTGGTTTCCCCTGTGTCTACGGTGCCAAGACAAGGAGTGGGACAAGACCCAGGCTAGGAGGAGACACTGTTGGGGGAGATGGGATGGTGAATGTGGCTGGGGATGTCAAGGCACAGAGGGCATGATCAACTTACCCCAGAGAGAGGCTGGTGGGGGGGTGCAGGCCCAGGGAAGCAGAGGGAGGTGAGCTGTTTCTTACATTTTTAAAACTACTAACAGATGTTTGCACATGGTCTTTAATCTCTATGTATCTGATGATTACTAGTCACAATCAGTTACACTCTGATCCTTAGTACATGAGTATGGATATAAAGTCATCATGTAGATTTCACTGGCAATGTTTATCACCTCTACTATTTACCATGAAGTAAATTTTTATGCTTCCCCCTCAAATATGTCTTTTTTAAAATTTGTTGATTTTTTTGTGTGTATACCATACAGAACATCCCACATAATCTTATTCATCTATATACCCACTTCACAAATGGCACACTGCCATAGCCTCCCCTCTCCCACACACTGGAACCCATATACTCTGTCATCCCTGTTACTGTCCACTGTGTTGTTGGCACCCCCAGCTATTTCCCAGTTCTTGTCCATCCACTGAATCTAATCAGCCTATCTAGAGATCCTTGTTTTAGGAAGATCAGGTGTTCCTCATCTAGCAGCAATCAGTTATCAATATTCCTTTAGATAAGATTGGGATCTGCTGTTCATTTTCACAGTTCTATCCTGGGTTACTGTCTGGGAGTCTTTTGGGCTACCTTGGCCAATAACTCTCAAAGGAAAGTATCTCCTCTCTGGCATTGTTTCTTGTTATGTAACCTTTAGCTACACATATGATCTCTTAAAAAATTATATTGACCCCATTAATCTTTGGTTATACTTTCCTTTTAGGTGTTTAAGGCCCTACAGTTGGCCCAGATAAACCAATTCATTTTTACTCTTAAGGTCGTTTGAGGATCTGTTCCTCAGGGGTCACATGGGATTGGGAGGAGCCCCTAGCTTTCTTTTACCAGTTCTGGTTATGTGAAGATAAGTCAAAGGTCCTGCTTGACCATGGCTGGCTTCACTTGGAAGCATGGAGGAAATGTTCCCTCTGTGTTGACCCTCCTCTTTATAGACTGGACACTGGTTCAGGTCTTAGCACAGTCCAAAACAAAGAAATACCTTTGTGTGTACTACCTCAAAACAGGACTTAATAAAGGAATATTGTATTTCCTCAGATGTCAAAGTTCAATATTATAAGATGGGAATTGATATGTGGAATTGCACAATTATATATAATACCTATATGTAGCTGTAAAGAAAGCATCATGGTGCTGGAGAGATGGATCAGCAATTAAGAGCACTTACTGTTCTTTCAGAGGATCTGAGTTTGTATTGCAGCAACTACATCATGTGAGTGCCTGTAACTCCAACTCCAAGGGATCCAGCATCCTTTCTGACCTCCATGGGCAACTGCACACATGCGGCAAACACATACTTTAAAAAACACCGAGATTTTTAAAATAATGAAATAAAAAATGTATCATTGTTTTAATGGTGTTTGGAAATAATTTATAAATTATATAGCATTCACCTCAAACCCCAGGCCTCCTACCTGCTTAGTCCCACAGCAGACATTTTGCTCATTAAGCCACTCTTGGAATTGTGGAGTTCTACCTGGAACAGCAGGTAGGAATCTTAAGCACATGTCCAATTGCAGGATCACCTAGCAACCACAAATCTAGTCTAAATTGCATGATAATCTGGCAGCCACCCAGCCCACCTTAAACACTGAACTACTAGTTGTCTGCTAAGGAGCCTTAGGCTCAGAGGATGGACCTATCCCTAGCTGAACTGAGACCATTTCTTTTACCCCATTTCCACATCAACACAATGTGGCCCTAAGACTGAACACCAAGCACAATTCAGTGGGGCCACAACCTAACAGGTTATGGTGACAGTAAACAAAGAGAAAAATATCTACTGAACAAAGATGAGATTAGCTATCCATAAAAAAATCACTAAAAAATCATGATTCTAGATGCCTAGGTCCCATTGCAAACACACAAACAATATGAATAACCAAAACAATATGTCCACTCCAGAAACTAGCACACCTAATTATTCCTGGGAAAGCCACCCAATTTGATGCATAAGACAAAGGTTTCAAAGTGGTTATATGTTTAAAGAGTGCAAAGTGAATGTGCATAAAGATTGAATGAAGACAATGAAAACACAGTTGAATGAAATAACTAAAAAAAATTCAAGGCATCAAATTAGAGCTCACTTAAAGCACAATCTCTGGAAAAACAAAACTGAAATAAAAATTGAAATGAAAATCCCAAGAAGTCAAACAAAACACTCAGACCACCTGACCAATAGATTGGATTAAGTGGAAGAGGGAATATTAGAAACTAAAGAAAAGGACAAGGAAATGGATCACTCCAAGAAAATGTTAAACATAAAATAATTCAAGTAAATGTTCTGCCTCTCTCCAGTCCTGGGATCAAAGGCATGTACCACCACGCCCAGCCATGCTTTAATTTTTATATCTACTGAACCTGAGAAAACATGACCAAAACAACCATAAATGAGAAATTTGACTGAATTTGAAAATGTACTCAAAATGTAAATTGAATTCTCTATTCATAAGTTTGAAATTCTGTGAGCTTTGTTGTTCTTTTGATATTTTATTAAAATATTGAATATATAGACCATTTTCTCAAAAATTGTATGGATTTTAATGATTACTTTTATTATGGAATTAAGCTGTTGATATAAATATTTATGAGAAAGTGACACAATCACATTTAACATAGCTATCTTTAACATTTAATGTTTCCATGTTGTATTTTTGACTATGCATATTTATACATGTACACATTTATAATTTAGAATGAGTTCATACTGCATTGTGTTGACATATGAAATATTTTTACAGAAAAAATTTGGTAATACACTTCATCTCTTTAGTAATATAATCATATAATACAAATAATATGATGTAAAGTTAAATAATTTTACTGAAATGTATTATTTTAAATAGATTCACACTGAGCCTCTGCTAAAAATAAGAGACACAATATTTAGAACTTGGAAAGAAATAACTATTTAAGCAGGCATGCCAACAGATTCTAGACCAGTGTCCACATATGAAAGAGAACAGGTGGTGTTTGCTTTTCTGGATCTAGGGAACCTTACTCAGAATGATTATATCTAGTTCCATCAATTCAAATTTTGTGATTTTCATAATATCATTTTCCATAACCAAAGAATAATCATGTAAGTGTACCCCCAAATTTCATTATCTATTCATCTGGTGATGAGCATCTAGGCTGTTTCCATTTCCTGGCTATTATTGTGAATTGAGAAGCAATGGACACGGATGAGCAGGTATATCTATAGTAGGATATTGAGTCCTTTAGGCATTGGCCCAAGAGTTAATTATGGGTTATGTGGTAGATCTATTTCTGTCTTTGTAAGGAACCCCCACACTGATTTCTATACTATCTGCACAATTTGTAATCCTACCTGCAGGAAATAAGTGTTTGCCTCCAAACATCCTCCACAACCTTTGTTGTCATTTGTCTGTTTGATCTTAATCATTTTCACTGGGGTAAGATGAATTCTCAAACCAATTTTGTTCATATTTCCCTTATGACTAAAAATTCTGAACAGTGTTTTAAAAGGCTCAACAATTTGTGCTTCATCTTTTGGAAAATTGATAGAGATGAGGAAACTAGGGTTCATAGGGACTTCCTGTGAGGGGAGAGAGAATACAGTGGTATAAAAGGAGAGGTATTTCATTAAGAAGGGTAAAATGGGTGGGTAATGCATGGGCAAGGTAGAGGAGAGAGTACAGGGAGGGGTAACACTGCAGGCATTTTTGAAAAGTTATATGCAAAACTATGACTTTAGAAATGTAAACATATACACACACATATATATTTACATATTTTATATATATTTATATATTTTACATATATATGAGTTCTCCATATAACAGCGGGACTATGTCCCAGCTAGATCCCAGAAGCTAGCAACTAAAAAGCCCATTGCCAGGAATGAAGTCTGCCTTTTGGAGTTGAGACCAAAGAGATTCCATAGACCCTCAAACAGTACTGGCTGTTGCCCTTGTTCTTGACTGCCCTCCTGCACTTGACAGTAAGACTCTATTGCTGAAGACTTATGTGAGTCATAAAAACAAACTTGGAGGACTCAAACTGGTACTGACCTCAGAACTTCATCTCTACTGCCTAGATTTCAGTGTTAGAAGGTGTTATGCACGGTACCTGAAGAGAAACGTAATCATCAACCTTATCCAACTGTGAAACCTGCAAGTCACAATATCCTGACAATATAATCTCATTAGTACAATAATAGCATGAATTCTATGGTTGAAACCAATGACTTTCTGATTGGATTTAAGGCCTTCTTTGAAGAACTGAATCCCTACCTTGCACTATTTTCAGAGCCAAGAAACTGTGTTAGGCAGGTCAAAGACTGTAAGTGAAAACTAATTCTATTATCCTGTTAAATGGACACATTATTAAATTGACTTCTAATGGTGGTTATTACAGTCATAGATCAATGTATATCCAATTCCTAGCAGAGAGGTTTCTTCCTGCTTCAGATGGAAATATACCCAGAGACCCGCAACTGGTTAGTGTGAAGAAAATTGAGAAACTTCGGAGTGTTTAGTCCTAAATGTCATACCTATTACACACCCTCCCCTCCTAAGGTTCAAGGATCATTGTGGAAGAATGGTGGAAAAATCATAATAATCAAGGGTTGTGGATGAATACAATTAAGTGTTGTATAGACACAACAGTGCAGTTGCACATATGACCCCAAAATGCTTGTGAGGGCATGCACAAGACCTGTGTATGACAAAATCCCAACATTGAGAGGGGAGTTGGGTAGGAAGTCCCAGCTCCAACTGAGGAGCTCTTGACAATTGGTGGCTTTGGGAGCAGAAGACTCAATTTTCTTTAAGGTGTGATGGTGGGTAGGTTGACCATGCTCCACTAGGTGGACCCATATCCAAGACTATTTGGAGAACACAAATTAGACTCGATACACCATAATGAAATGATACAAGACAAAAAGAAGGGGGAAGGCTGGTGGCAGTGTTTCTCAGAGGAGACTGGAGATGGTTTCTGAGGAGGAGGTTTGTGATCAAAACACATTGGATAGCTTCAGTTACTAACTTGGCACACCTGAGCAGAGGGAACCTCAATTGAGGAATTTCCTCCATTTGACTGATCTGTGGCCATGTTTATCAGGGCATTTTTATGATTATTGAGTGAAGAGGGATGGCCCAGCCCATTGTGGGTGGTATCACCCCTGGGCAGGTGCTCTCGGACCGTATAGGAAAGCAGGCTGAGCACAGGCTAGGGAAGCAAGTCAATAAGCAGAATTCCTACTTGGTCTGTGATTTGGTTTCCTGCCCTGAGTGCCTGCCTTGGCTTCCCTTGAGGACAATCTGTGAACTGTGAGCCAAAGAAACCCTTTCTTCCCCTAGTCAGTTTTGGTCAATGTTTTTAGCACGTCAGTTGAAAGCAAACTAGGGCAGAAGCTGATACAAGGATCATGGAGTACTGCTGTGATAGACCTGAACAGGCTTTTTGGGAGGACTGTGGAAGCATTTGGAACTTGGGATTGGAAAAATCTATTGAGTGCTCAGAGATTAGTGAGCTGTTGCTGTGGAGTTTGGGACAGTAATGCTGAAGAGAAATGTGGATGATGGAGGCCTGGCATGGGAGGAGGAATGCTGCTCACAGGCTTGCTCCTCTGGCCTATGCTCTATCTACTTATATAACACCTGCCCAGGGTCAGCACGGCCCCCAGTGGGTGGGTACTCCTTCATCATTCAACAATCAAGAAAATGTACCACAGATATGGCCACAGGCCAATCCAATGAAGGAGTGAGTATCTGTGGTGTGTGCGTGTGTGTGTGTGTGTGTGTGTGTGTGTGCGTGTGTGTGTGTGTGTGTGCGTGTGTGTGTGTGTGTGTGTGTGTGTGTGTGTGTGTGTGTGTGTATGTGTTGGTGACTCCCAGTATGACTGTCAGAAAATACGGGAATGGAAAATATGCTCTTTGATTCTAATAATAATGTCTTATAAGGCATACACTATCACTTGATGTCAGAAAAATAATTTCCCAGAATTTATGAGCGAGAAACACTTCTCTAGAAAACACAACATGCCTAAGCAAAGCTGTATATGCAGGCAGAGTACTGCTTATAAGATGAGTAGTTGTTGCATGGGTGATAATTGAGGAAGCAAAAGCTTTAAGGAATGCTGTTAGAATAAGATGGAAAAATGTATCACGATTGAGTTAGATATTACAACCTGAAAATATTCTAAAGGACTTCAAAACAATTCCACTTTCATAGGAGGTAACAGCAGCGTGCAGAAATCAAACTTTGGAATTCGCCTTAAAGGTTGTATCACACTGTTAAAATTCTTCAATTATTCTACGCATCAGATAGACGTGGAAGAATACAGGCCTTTTCCTCCTTGTTCTGTTTTATGGCCTGAGTAAGATTAATAGAACAATGCAGTGAATGCAGTGTGTGTGTGCAGTCACTACGCCATGAAGCAGACACTTCGTTGTTTCTGTTGTTTACCATGCTTTACTGTACTTGGGACTCCTCAAGTCTCAGTAAAAATCTGACAAAACACATTGTGTTATGTTAAAGAGAGACTTCATCTAAACCATTTTCATCTTTTTTCATCAAGCCAGCCTTTTGACCAGTTAAGTATCACCAAAAAATATCCTTAAACTTGTTTAGGAGACAATTTTCCTTGAGAACCTCATGAGCTCTGTATCTGTTAAACCTGAAAGGTATCCTGGCAGTCAAGGTATCGATGTGGTTCAAACTTACTATCAAATATTATTTTACTATAAGCCTAAAAGAAAGAAAACATTAGTTCCCAGTGAGAAAGTCAGAGAATGTATAGAAGAAAATGTCCCAAAATTCTGACCTCAAAATATAGCACCTTGGGCTGGGGATCAAAAGCAGGGCCTCATCATGTTAAGCAAACACTCTATCACTTTGCTCTATCTCCTGCCCTATGCTGACTGTTTTAAGCTAACAGGATTTCAGGAACATCATAAGCCAGAAGCTTCACTCTGAAATTTCCTATCCACTTAAAGTCTGGACATCCAAAGGAAGGAATCCAACCTCTGGTCATTTCTTTTAGTTTTACAAGCTAAACTGGTATCATGGTAAAAGACTGAACTCTGCCCCCACACCTGGACAGATTCTGTTCTTACATGCATCACTCTCTCCTGTTTTCTCTTATTCTGAAGATAATCACTTACCCTCCATTGTCTGTCTTGCAGGTTCTATTGACTTTGTTGCTGTGTATTTCACCAAGTCTGTTGATTTCCCCTAATACTATGCCCCCCAAATTGTCCACATTCTTCATTCTTCCTTTACCCTTTGGAAAATATGCATAAGCTTCTGAGTTTTGTTGGCTGGGTAGGGCCCTTTTCACAGACTTGAAGGGTGCTGAGGAAGGGTGAAGACTAGATGCTTTAGTCAAGGACCCTTGCTAAGAAGACCACAGAATGAGGTACCGGGCCTGGCAATGCAATTAATTTTATGAGCACAGCTGACTTCAGCAGCTGAGCCTTGACTCATAGCCCCTGCAGATACTGGATCATACTAGCCATGAACCAACTTTGGTGTGTGGAGGGTAATTTTAGCCAGAGGTCTTCTAAGCTATGTAACTACCTGTGATCAGGCCCAGAAAATCAAATAAAGATTTATGACCCGAGGCTGGACTCCTTAATTCCTATGATCAATTTGTATTACTCTGGGCTTGCTATAAACCAAATATCAGAAGAACTTTAGTAATACACACTATCTTCTTTTTAATTTTTTTTCATATTTTATTACTTTTTGCTTTATGTGTATATGTGTATTGCCTGCATATAGGTAAGTGCACCCATGTCATGCAATGCCCACAGAAGACAGAAGAGGCTGTCGGATCCCCTGGAACTGAACTTACAGAGAGTTGTCAGCTGTATCTTTTAAATACATGCAAAGTTAATGATAACATTCTGCCACAAATTAAACCCTCAACAACAACAAATTCAACTTTCCTTCTGTGTAAAAATGACATTCAAATAGGAAAGCTGTGAACTCATCATGTCTGTAGAATACCATAACTTTACCATGGTCCATGACAGTATCTGTGTTGTACTTAGCAAAACAAAACAAAACACAAGAATGCAGAATTATATATATGTATATATATGTATAAATTATGTAATGGATGAGTATTAACTAAAAGCATTGTTAGAAAAGAAACTCCTAGACAGATCCTCTAGCTTCATTTGGTCTGAGTTGACTTAAAAATCTCTAACGTTACAGGTTGGACATTGTGTCCCCAGGAGGAGACTCCCATTAGTCTCCCAGTGGCTTGCTGTAGATAAATCCTCTGCCGCATGTGCTATGATGGTATTTGTCTCCTATGTTACTTTTCAGAGTCTGGAAGGTCATTTATGCTTGAAACACTGACACCGAATGGAATGGGGCAGCTTGGCCTTGCAGCCTTTACATTGTGTCTGAATCCTTTCCCTTAGATTATGTTCAACAATTTTTTGAGTTTTACTATGTGCCAGTTATTGTATAAGGGTTTTTTCCTTTCTGTGAAATGAGTATTCTAGAAGACAGAATCGGGAAAAAACTTCATTTTTCTCGTTCTTTATCACATATTTTCACACCAGGTTAGAGCTACTTTTTTGTCTTTGATTCTTGGTTAGGAATGTAATTCTACAATTTTCTTTTTTTCATGAAAAATAAAATGAACATTTCAGACATGTGTAGTATTTTCACACCTCAATTTCTCTTATGTTTGGGAATACCACTTTTGCCTGCCTGTGAAACCAGGACACAGGAAAGATGTGACTGGCATCTTTTTCTTACCAGTTACATCCCACCTTTTTCTCCATATTGCACAATACGCTTTGTATCTTTGACCTCAGAGACTGGACTTAAGGATACAGAGAAATCAATAGTATATGGGCAATGTGAATTTGTACTGATAAGTTATATGAGTTATGGATGAGGGAGAGAGAGAGAGATGGAATAATCTTAACTTGAATTAAGCACACATGAACTAGCATCAGGACTAGCAGTGTCATTCAGTGAGAGAGTGATTGCCTGACCAAAGTGAAAAAACACATGACTTTTCCTCTGCCTGGTAAATTTACTGATTAAATGTTTATTTAAAAATCTCAAATAATTTACAAGATGAGACAAATATAGTTTATTTATAACATGTTTTCAAAGAAACAACAAAAAGTAACTTTGGTGGGGTCAATACAATCTACCACAGGAAAAGAAAATAATATCTGGTGTTTGTGGCTTTTAATTTCAGAGATTTGGCAGGAATGGAAATTGCATTTAGATTTCTGTTTTCTTAGAAATTCTGATACTTTGACTCTAAGTCTAGCTTATAACCATATTTCTAATAGCACAGGTGAATCTGAGTGATTAAGTCTTTCTAAAATATTCTCCTTCTGGAAGAAGAATATTTTGTTAACAATTCATAGAATTTATGTCCATGTCATTTCTAGTAGGACTTTATATACAAAGAATTTTCTATTACTATAATATTTTCCTTATGTTCTAAAGCACACAAAATTCTTTCTGTCAGTTTGAGTTGAATTCAGTCTTCCCTCCCTCCCTCCCTTCCTTCTTTTTAGAATAAAAAGAGGGAATTAACCTAAATACACTTAAATGCAATTTTAATGTTGGACATTCTATATTAAAAGTGAACCTTATTATCTACTACTCCACAGTCTTATTTAATGGGAAAAAGTATAATTATAATAAAGTATAATTAATAATGTGATCACAGATTTGGCTCTTATTTAATTAACACCTGCAAGAGAAGCAAATCTAACAACTCACAGACCTCTGGGAAAGTTCTTATATAGCATGGATTGGTGTGTCAGTGATGAACCTTGTTGAGTTCTATGCCCTTTTTACCTAATTAAATATGTGGGCAAAATTACAGATAAACCACTTGTATTGACTAGCTTCCTTTCTCAGGCTGGATGTAAATACCTATATTAATAGACTTATGCCTTTCTACAAATTATTTTCAAACATAGCAACTTAAAACAACAAGTATTGTTTACAACTTTCTATAAGTCAGGATTTCTCTAGTGG
This sequence comes from Nannospalax galili, assembly GCF_000622305.1. NCBI lineage: Eukaryota > Metazoa > Chordata > Mammalia > Rodentia > Spalacidae > Nannospalax > Nannospalax galili. Next base: position 1,701,873 of record NW_008341889.1, on the reverse strand, counting down.
TTTAGCTGAATGCTTCTTAGGCAAAGATAGTAGTTAGGATTGAGGCCAGAACTGTTTTCATCTGAAAGCTTGCTGGGCTGGAGGATATACTTCCAACATGTTTCAACTCCTTGACTATTGACATATGGCCTCCATTTCTCTCTGGCTGATGGCAAGAAGCATCACATCCAAGAATGGGCAAATGGGCAAATGGAAAACGGAGAGTCTTGTGACAGTGCATCCTTCATGTAAAATCCTAGTGATGCCTCTGGTCTGCCTGACCACAAAAAAGGAATAAAAACCAAGAGAAAGGAATCATTGAGAATCATGTTAGTGCATCAAAACTACTGACTGAACTGAGTCCCCTCCCCTTAAAAATAATCCATGTTATCCTCAACATAAAAATTTTCCACCTCCTATGGACCACAAAATTTCTGTCCCATTACAGCACCAGAAGGAAGTCGCAAAATTCAAATAAATCAAATCCAGGAGAAATGTAATTCCTTCCATATAGCTTTTCCAGTGTAACTGCCCAACGTACTTTCCTGCAGTCTGAAAAATGTGACTTAAACTCTATCTCTTTATTCTATCAAAATACAGTGGTGAATGGGCTAGAGAGATCACTCAGTGGTTGAGAGCACTGGCTGCTCTTGCAGAGGACCCAGGTTCTATTCCCTGCACCCACATGGCAGCCAACAACTGTCCATAACCCCAGTTCCAGAGGATCTGACACACTCTTCTGACCTCCATGGAAATTGTACAATATGAATGCAGTTACATACATGCAAGGAAGATAAAAAATAATAAACAAAATATTTTTTAAATACAGTGGGGTAAACGCCATAGCCATAAGGACTCAGTGTTAATTCTTTCAAGGGTTTGCTGAAAGAGTATCTCCAAACTAGTCTTAAGAAAGAAGCTGAATTTTTGTTAGGTCATCAAGGAAATGTTCTGGCCCATGTAATGGGTGATTTGAAAGTCTGACATATGGAAATGAGGTCCAAAGCAATGATTTTCTTACAGTAGGTACAGGCAGTTATGTGTGCAGCCTTTTCTTTTGGATGTTATATCTGGAAGTTATAATATTTAATTAATAAGCTTTAATATTTTCACAATACCGTGTAGACTCTGAGGATAAATGATTAATGGAAGCAGTGAAATCACAAGCTCCAAGGTTATAAAACAAGGCCATTATATCTACTGTGGAAGATTCAGTGAGTTTTTGTAGAAGAAAGGAGTCGTGTGACATTAGTTGTTTCTGACAGAGATAGCCTACCTAATCAGGGAGCACCAACTGATCATATACCTAAAATCCCTATCATGAAATGAGCTCTATCAATCTACCCCATCAAAAATTGCATGTGGATTCTTGTATAGTCAGCCACAGAGGATGTAATGTAAGTAAGATACCTGAGTAATGAAGTGGTGTGTGTAACCATCGATTACCTCTTGCTTTTCTACCCTTCTGTATACAACTGCCCACCATACTGTATCACAGGAAGTGGGTGAAACCAAGAAATGCTACACTGTATGATCAGCTCTAAGAAAATCATCACATGTAACTTTCTTTGGACAACCTCATTGATGAGATTGGAGCCCATTTTTCAGCCCCAGTTAAGTCTGCATAACACATAAACCCAGATAATAGCTCTATTGCAACCTTGTGATTATCCCTGTAGGAAACAATCCAGGTAAACTACTTGACTCATTGTCCTATGGAATTATGTAAGAAGACAAACATTTAATGTTTTGGGATGGTATTTATTGATGTGAATTTATTATGCAACAATAAATTATTTGCCTTGCACTGTCCCGTTTAGTGCCTATTATCCTATATCTTAGTAAACACCTTAGTCTAGAATGAAGAAGGGTCATGCATGTGTTTACATCCTTTGCACTCCTTATTCCTGCCCCAACACACTTCCTTAATCTCATGTTCACGGCTGTATTAAAGTAGCATAGAGCAGAGAGAATGCAAAAATATCTTAAGTGGATTTACATTGGCTTCACTTAATATGTGGGTACAGGCTAACTATGGATGTTGGCTGCACACTAGTTTGAGTGACATTAATAATGGGAGAATATTCTTTCAGTGAAGAGATGTTAACAGGACACACTCAATATTGACATTCAGAAACCACATTGGCCCTAAATTTAATATATGCTTTCATGAGTTGTGCTAAAGGCTAAGTAAACAAGCTGACCAGAGTTGTAGATATAGAGAATGAAGTAATAACAAGAATTATCCTGGAGCTTCTGTTCTTCAAATCTGGATGGATCAGGGCTGTCCAAAGAATATAGAGCAGTATATGCAATGATATGTCACCCCTATTTACCTTCTTGGGAAGACTTTATGTTCAGCTATAGAATGATGATCATAGAGTCCCCACTCAACAGCCCTTGTTCTTTGCCTAGATTGTGAAGAGCTGCACTGTCTGGGGTGAGTTGCGTTGTAAGGTTTCTTGCATCTGATCTTTAAGGATACAGCGTTGCAAATCCTCAACCATTTTTTCTGATTCAAGACAAAATGAGTGGTAGGCTTTTCTTGAGAACGTTCTACCAAGTTGTGTATAAATGTACATTTTCCAGGCTTGTTTCGTAGTTGCCCTTTCTACTCTGAATGGTTCTGCTTCTGTTTCCTCCTGCTGCAAATATTGATCCTGAATCATTGATGGAATACCAAACACTTTCTCTGTGTCAACTTTCAGAGAACTGTGATGGTGACCACCCTGAAAATGATTTGAGTAGCAAGTCCTTATACTTTGGATAGTTGGGCAAATCCTTTGAATCCTTTGTAAGATTTGGAAGGACAGGGAACCTCCTATGCGAGTTCAGTTCATTCTTAATAATGTACCCGAATCTTCAATCACTGACAGTACATTAAGTCCCTACATAAATACTCATTAATCTTGTGCATGAAAATGCTTGTAACCGAAAGCTGTGTCTTTGTCAACCAGCATTTGTTTCTACCTTGTTCACTGAACACAGTTATCCCTGGGTACACAGTGAGGCTTCTCTTTTATCCTATTCCAAACTGCAACCTTTTCCAAGCCACTGATATTGTCATTCTTTCTTGTAGTTTTATCCTTTATAACCCTTAATATATAATGTAGTTTACTCATTTATTTACTTTTCTTGTTCTTTGTGATAGCTAGAATATTTGTTTCATATGCACAGGCATTTTTATTGTTTTTACATTACAGGATTGTGCTTCCAGCATGTAGACTGTTTAAAACATAAAGTACTAAATATTGTATCACATAGTAAATCACTTTTTTGAGGACCTGCCAACTGAGACAGGATTGCCAAGATGAAAGGCTTAAAGTCTGATCAAAGTGATGTGACTAATATTACTAACACTTTTGAAAAAAAAAATCCACAAGCAACCCTTTCTGCTGCATTTGGACTTATGATGGAATGTGCATAAAGATGAATGAAGCTTGAGCAGAACCCAAACACAACAGTAGACAGAGATTAGATTCTCAGGCTTGTGCTATCACGTGACTATCTATATTAAGCTCCTCTCGCACTGAGCATTACTTCTAAAAGTCTTGGTTAGCTTACATTCACAGTACGTTCTTTTCTACATTAACTGCTCCAGCTTCATTTTCTCTTACTGAAGGCCATATGCTGTCTAGCACAATGCCTCTTAAACATGATTCACAAATGAGCATTGTCATAATTTTTTGAGAACTTATTAGAAATGGAAATCCTGGGCTCCATCTCAGGCTTATTGAATCAGAGTCTCTGTGAATATGCCCAGCAATTTGTGTCTTAAGAAGCTCTGTGCATTATTAACGTATGTAAATTTGGAGAAAAATGTTGCTCCAGCTGAATTAGTCCTAACCATCATAAACTTTGATATCACTTGGGCTATCATGTTCTTTGCTCACATTATTTGTTAAAATAATTTTAAGCTTTGTGTGATAGTTTGAATGAGAATGTTTCCCATAGGATCCAAGTATTTGGACATTTTGTCCTGTTGATGATACTGTTTTAGGAGCTTTTAGAAGATGTGGCCATGCTGGAGGAAGCATGTCACTGGGGGCAGGCTTAGAGAGTTCTTAAGCCTTGTGGGATCTTGAGTGGCTCTCCTGCTTCCTGTGCCTGCTTGAAGGTGGGAAAGCCTGTCGTTGGCTCCTACTCCAGCCACCTCTCCGACATGCCTTCCCACCATGATGGACTCCTCTCCCTCTGAAAACGTAAGCTGAATAAACTCTTCCTTTAATAAGTCCTTGGTCATGGTAGTTCTATCACAGCAACAGAAAAGTAATATGCCCTGCTTCTTCCTCTTCATGTGTTGTGACATCAGTAATTCAATGTTTTCATCTCTGAGAATGATGGAATAAACACATAATTAAAATGTACAATTTCTATGACCTTAAATTTAATTTCCTATGAAACACAAATTGTAATTAAATAATGAAATAATGGATAACAAAAATACAAATTTCTAGAACTCTCATACTGACATCTGCCTATGAATTATGACTAATCTTGGTCACCATTTCACTTTTTACAAGAAATTTATTACATTTATTTACATATTTTGCTTATTTGTTTATGCTTTCTCAAGCAGAATATGATGATCAACAGGAAGATTCAGAACTGGCCAACAAACAGAGAATAAGAGGCTGCAGAATGCTCATTACTAAAGAGGACTCAGTGAATGTGATTTCCTAGCCTTCATGATGCTAACATTCAATCACCTCATCTTTAAGTTATGGAAATTTTATCAGTAATTTAATAACTGATATTTATTCACTCCCTGCTATGTTTAAGGCATTATGTTAGTTTACTTCTATATTGTAGCCTTATACCACTGAGCAGTCATAAAGTCCCAATATCTTGCAGGAAAAAAAATCTTTGTGAGGACCTCAGTCTGCATGAAGGAGAAGGAAGTTTTCAGTGCACACAGTCACCCACAAGATAATGTCTACATAGGACCATCTTGTACACTCAATGCTAGTTTGATACCACTTGACTATTTCCAATTGATCACAATCTATTGAAGGTATATTAAAACTATTCCCCAACCAAACTGATATATTTCTGGCAGAAGCCTGAATTTGTGACCTACAAATAATATTTAACCTTTTAAGAGTATATTTTTGTTTTTTCCACTTAACATTTTAGTGATTTGCTTGACTATAATAGATAACTAGAGTGTGAGTAGTTATGTAAGTTTACATATTACTAGAAATTGTGATAACTCCAGTGGTTGGAGATAAACAGCAAACATAGATAGGAAAGAAAAGTACTATATTGGTGCTAAATG
>NW_008341889.1:1677742-1696604 GCF_000622305.1 Nannospalax galili | reverse complement strand
GAGAGAGAGAGAGAGAGAGAGAGAGAGAGAGAGAGAGAGAGAACATGCACACACTAGCACATGTCATGACACCTCTATGGAGACCAGAGGACAACTTGCAGGAATGGGTTCTCCCCTTCCACCATGTAGGTTCCAGGGACTGACCCCAGGTCATCATTCATAGTGGAATATGCTTTACTCTCTTAATTTTACTCTCTCCTTAATTTTCCTCTTCTTTTTTTTTTTTTCATACAGCCACCTTATTTTAAGAAGCATTTGTGTGCGTGTGTGTGTGTGTGTGTGTGTGTGTTTGTTATTGCTGTTTTGTCTTTCTTTTTTTAATGAAACAGGGTCTTGCTATGTATCCCCATATGGCCAGGAACTCACTGTATAGACCATCCTAGTCTGGCCTCTAACTCAACAGCAATTCACCTGCTTCTGTCTCTGGAGTGCTGGGATTAAAGCTGTGTGCCACTATGCCAGACTTGGACATGTCTTTCTTCTTAGTTTGAAAAAATGTTTTATCATTGTTGAGTCACTAAAAATAGTAAAGTTTAATACATAAAAATTCAGTAATAGTAAACTATGAAATTTTAGTTTTATTTTCAGAATTCTGCTTATTCAGTTAACAAATGTTCCCAGAGTTGTTTCTCCCACACCATGTATTTACTTTTGTCTACATCACAGAAAATAACCTTTTTCTAAATGCAGCAGTCATTGATTCCTTTCTTCTTTTCTTTGCTTGGTGGTGCTGAGGATTAAATCCAGTCTCATGCGTGCGAAGTAAGCACTCTACAAACAACTATATCCCCAAACCCACCACTCATTTCTTCAATATGGGAAATTTATGGCAATTTGGGTACTATAAAGATGTGTTGTCTTCATAGGGTATGTGAATACATGTAGCTATTACATAGTAGAAATACCTTTGATAGATTGAAAGAAAAATAATGGTACAATAAAACACTGTAATTCCTCCAAATATTCCCATACTAGCTTTTTTTCTAATTTTGCTTATTAATGAATGATCTCTGTGTTAACTTCAGTAAAATCTAACCATTTTCCTTTGATGTGGCAGAAATTTCCTGACAGGCTTTTCCTTGGGATTTCCTTGATCATTTTTAAAGACTATTTTATAACCCATTGCCATTGTGTGTTATTTTCTAACATGTCTTTTGTTTTTATTCAAATTGTCACTGAATCTATTGAATCATATCTACAGTTATATCACCCATCAATTTGTATTGATGACTTTATCATATGTTTATTGAAAATTCACTATTTGAGCTATTATGTAAAGTATTTTGAATGCAGAGCTGACACTGGAAACAAAGTTTTCTTGAATGTTGCCATTGAAATTTATCTCTCTGAGATAATGAGTACAGGTTATAGCTTGCCACTATCAGCCTCAAGGCTGTTTTAAATGTTCTTAAATGTGGCACAACAGGGCTTGTTGATAATGAGACTAGGAACCTGATTCTCAAGCATCATATAATCATAATTATTGCAACTAACTATAATTTTACCACTTTGTCCTCTGAATTGGATCGACCATTTCAAGGTGACATACAAAAATGTATTAAATATTATTCATGAGAAAAATAAAACATATGGTGTGTAAAACATTGAGCCAGAGATCCATATGCTTGAGAATCATGTTGTCATTGCTTGACCATATATGACTTAACATATATGACAAAATACATGAAATAAGGTGGCAGGCCTAGGGGGATTGGGATCAGGGAGGAGGTCTAAATTTGCTTAAGCTCTATTATATGAAATACACAAAAATGAATAAAATGTTAAAAATTTTTATTTCTAAATAAAGCTTAAAACTATGGGGTTTACCTGCTTTGGGTAGCTTATTTATCTCTCGAGTGCAAAAGTAATCAGCCCAATGTAAGTCTTTATGTCAATGGCTGAGTTAATATGTAAGGTACCTTGTTGGCCAGATTCCCTAAACAATAAAGCCTACTGACACTTTATATTTAGGATACAGGACTTGCTGGAATTCAAATGAAACTCACTTGGAAACCTTTTATTTGAGAGCTAGACTTCATGGTATTGGAAGGTCTTATGGAAGTTTCCAAGGAAGAAAAACAATCAGTAGTCTTACTAAATTGTAAAGCCTATTAAACACAATAATGACAAGCCCAGCAAAATATTCTTAATGATGTAATAGTAGCACCTTTATATTGGGAGTAGCCTACAGCTGTCTAATTGGACCTAAGGCTGCTAGCCAAACACCTACAACTGGAGAGGTCAAAGACACTAGAGGAAAAGATGCTACTATCATTTTCATAAACCAATATATTTTTACCTATATTCTAAATACTTATCCTTATTTACACAGAGAAGTGTAACCCTCACCAATCATCAAAGTACCTTTCTGCAATGATGGAGACTTTTATAGAGATACAAAACTGTATAAAATTTGGAGAATAAATGACTATGAGCTGGGTCCCCTGCCTCAATTGATATATCTATGATGGAATTCCTATAGCTAAGGCTAAGGGTGCATCATGGAAGAGGGTGGAGAAAGGTTGAATGTGCCAATGGAGCAGGATGCTTACATCTAGATAGTGTCTTAGATACACGACAGGAAAGCTGCACCTGTGAAATATCAACAATATGGTTGCTTAATCAAGTCCTGCATAATGACAACACCAGCTGATGTACTAATACGAATGGGGGGAATTTCACAATGTGCCACCTCTAGATCTCTAGTTGAAGAGCTGTAGCCACTCAATGGAGAGAGAGAGAGGGAGAGAGAGAGAGAGAGAAGAAAGAATTGGTTCTCCTTGATAGTTATCTAATTCTAAGTGCTCAGCCCTAAAAACATGTACATAAGAACAGCACTAAATGCACTCAGTAGGTTTTACACAGATATATACAACACACACACACACATGCACACACACATAATTAAAGAAGAGGTCACAAAGTTGAGTGGAAGTAGGGATGGTACATGGGAAGTTTTGAATGGGAGAGGGGGAAGAGAGGAAATAATATAAATACAGTAATCACGTATGAATTTCTCAAAAATAATTTATTTTATAACATTCTATATGCACATTTTAAATATCTATCAAGCTGTAAGCACAGAATTTTAGACAGTGATTCGGAAAACTAGGAATAATAACATAAACTGTCACTTAAATACTGCCTTTTTGCAATGGTAGCTTTATATACATGCACACAAATCCATACATATCCCTTACACACATTTAATCCGATGATATGATAATTAACATAAAAAGTAGATTAACCAAATTTTAATCAATAAGAATAATTTTGTTCTAGTCTTCAGTTTTAACCAATTTTAGTACGCATTAATGATTAAATGATGAAATACTCTTGAACAACGTAATATTTTAATGGTGGATGCCTACTCTTAAATTTTAGTAAGCAAGTATTGTTTATTCACTGTGATGCCTATTTTCATTTTTCTTATTACTCATTATCTTGCTTGTTGAGAAGATTTTAAGGTTCACAAGAGGATAAAAATCTGAATTTGGTATTTGTAATAACTGAAGCATAACCAGATATGAAGGCGTAGTACAAGAATGGACATAAAATACCACAAAAAGTAGCAGATGGTCATTTGAACCAACTAGATTTTGGCTCTGAGGAATATATCATGTGAAAAATCTACTAATAAAAGGAAATGTCTGAAAACATAAATCCTTTATAGAAATGTTTCTAGAAAATGCTACGTGCTTACTCCATGTCTTCTTAAAAAAAAAGAGAGAAAAAAACCCAAACTCATTGAATGTATTTAGTGCTTATTTGTGTATACAATAAGTGTGGGGCCATCTACTGGAGCATGTTCTACCTACCAGGGGCCACACTCTTAAAGAAACTTGACTCTCCCTCACCTAGCAACCATCAACTGTCAATAGCTTCTCAGCCTATAGTGGAGGCACCGGTGTATGAAAAGTTTTCATGTCAAAAAAATCATTTCTTACCACATGCTCTCTGTTGTTCAGGACATCCTTATATGCACTATAATAGCTAGCCGAGATAAATTTTATCTTCCTGACTTCAGCCCTGACCACCGGAAAAATACTCAGTTCGTATGGATTTACTCATATTGGTGTTCTTCATAACACATATTCTTCATAGTTTAAGTCAATAACGTACGCTCTGAGCCTTCTTTTGGAATACAATCATCTGATCATTTTCATATAACACATATTTATATAACACATATTTTACATTTATGTTATTCTTTAAAGGCATTTAAAGTTTAATTTGTATTCCACAAAAGCTCCTAGGTATGGGTACATCTCCTGGAGCCTGGTCAACCAACCCAATACCACAATATTTAATCAGAACAGATTCTTTCTCAGCCACTATCAGTTATAAATGGTTCCTCGCCTAGTCCTGGGGATTATTGCCCACCTCCCCCATTCATGCTGGATTTTTGTCAGCCTTAAGTGTGTGTTATACATGCAGTCACAAGAGCTGTGAGCTCATAAGTGCAACTTCCTTGTTGTGTCTGGAAAACACTGTTTCATTGTATTCATTGACGACTCCTGTCTCTTACAGTCCGTCTTCCTCCTCTTCTGTATTGATTTCTGAGCCTTGGGAGGAAAGTGTGTAATATAGGTGTCCCATTTAGGGTTGAGCACTTGAGTCTCTTATTTTCTGCATGCTGACCAGTTGTGGGTCTCTGTGTTAATCTCCATTTGTATTAGGAAGAAGCCTCTCTGGGGAGAGTTGAGAGAAGCCCTGATCCATGGATATAATGATAAGTCATTAGGAATTGGTTTAATAAGATATCCATTTAGCAGAATAATACTAGTATGTTCTCTCCCATGAACTGTGACCTATCTAGTTACCGGTTCATGTCCCTGAAAATAGCTCCAGGTAACACCTTGTGAAGCAGGTTGTATTTCCAATTAGAAAGCGATTGGTTACTTCCATACCATTCTTGCTACTACTGAGCAGTAGGCATATGTTCTCAGGCCAGTTGTCATTGTAGCTTGAGGGTTGAAAGCTGGGTAAAGTTGATAATGACTTTTCTCTTCAGGAAACACAAATAGCATCTTATACCACATGAAAGCTAGTCAATAGGGAAGAAACTTTGAGGCGGTACCAGCTTCAATTTTTGGATATGTTTTTGTTGTGTTTTCTTTGATACACATGTATAGAATCTTCAGGAATAAGATATTATGATCAAGTTCTGTAGGGTAACCAAGAGCAATGACAGTAGTCAGTATATTTGAGGGTCTATGGGATTTTCCTGGTCAACAACTCCAAAAGAGGAAGTTCATTTCTTGCTTTGGACTTTTTGTTGGCTAGTCTGTGTTATGTGATAGGGGTTCCTTGGACCCTTTGATACTTTCCCTCACTCATTTCACATTTGCTCAGCAAGGTGTGTCTTTTTTCTGTTTCATAAATGATCCTAGCAGTCAGTTCACATAATCTTCTCCAGTCCACCAGGGTGTTGTGAAAGAAAGTTCCCAAAAGAACTCCTGCACCTTGGTCTGAACTTCCTACAAGGCTCACCAACTGATTAGCCCTCTGATGACTGTGGAGGGTCTAGAATGTTGCAGATATGGAGCCTATCCACAGATCATCTGGGGATATCTTTAATCCCATAAATAGCCAAACATTGCCTACCTCTGTTTCTGAATTAACCTTCTTGTGACTAATAAAATGTATTAACTTAGCAGACCACCAGGTCTCACCAATAGAAAAGCTAAGAATGTCATCACATTGCATCTGAGATCTATTGTAAAACCCTCCTGCTTTGCTATGATCTACCTACTGAATGTATTCACCAATGTATTTGAAAAGTATCTTGATTTATGACATTTCTTTGTTCTGTTACTATAAAAATGTAATATAACTGTTAACATGACCAAAAATGGAATTTGGGGTAGCCTGAATCTGTGTTCCTGGGCCGTGGTCACTCATATTTGGGTCCAGAATAAACTCTCTTATCCCTTTTCAGGTGAGAGTTATGCTTTTGCATCGGCAGTGCAAATATTTTGTATCTTTTTTTGGGGGGGGTCTTTTTTATACAGGATTTCCCTGTAGCCTCAGCTAGTTTTCCTGGAACTCACTATGTAGACCAGGCTGGCCTTGAACTCACAGACTCACAGAGATCCTCCTGCCTCTGCTTCTCGAGTGCTGTGATTAAAGTGTGCCACCCAGCCCAGTGACATTTTGTATCTTTACTGAGTGCTTTCAGAGAAAATACAAATCTGCTACCCGAAGTTTGGTTTTTCCTCTCAAGAATTTTTACAACCTAGTCATGCAATCACTTTACTGATTTCTTGGGCAATACTCTAGCTAAATCTTCACTTTAAAAATATTATTGATCTTTTGTATATTTCATACAATAGTTCTTAATCAAATTTAGATCCCCTTCCTCATTTATGCCTGCCCGCCCCCACTGTACTTCATGTATTTCACTATACATGTTAAGTCCTATCCAGTCAAACATTTGTAGATAGATGTTCTTTAGTGTAAATTCATCCACTGAAGTCTAGTCAGCCCATCTAGAGATTAGTGGTAAGGCATACTCTCCCTCACCAAGTAGTAATCAACTCTCAATTATTCCTAGACTAGGGCTGCCAACCACCCAATTTCCTTGCTTCACTCTGTGCCCTTATCTGATTGAGTTGGCATGGGTCTTGTGCTTGCTGCCATCATTGCCACAAGTTCACATGTGCAAGCTTCCAGTGGCCCGAAAGTCTCTGTTTCCCCATGTTCATGAACTAACCCTGGCTCTTACAATCTTTCCACCCTGTCTTCTGCAATAATCCCTGAGCCATGGGTGGGAGAGGTTTTATATAGAAGTCCTATCCAGGGACACATACTCTTTAAATGTTGGCCAGTTGTGGCCTTTTGTGTGCATCACACTCTGTTGTATAAGGAAGCTTCCCTGGTGAGAGTTGAGGGATGACCTAGTATTCTCTCCACCCATTCCACTATGCTCCTTGAACCCAGGTGTTCCATTGTAGGTGTGCCAGTAAAAGAAGAAAGAAAAAAGAAAAAGATGTCATATGTCTCCTTTTTTGATAGCCTCATTATCATTTCCTTCATATTAGGAAACAGCTTATACAATACAAATTCTCTAAAATAAGCTCTAATTATTTTTTCTGGCTAAGTAGAAATTTAAATTGCAGGCCTGTTTGCTAAAGATAGATAAGAAACTGTTTCCTGAAAATCGAAATTCCACCATAGCTTAAGCAATTATCTGTTAAAATAGGAAGGTCAGTGCAGCTGAGGAACATGTAAAACATTTTTTGAAGTAAATTTTTATTTTATTTTATTTTAATTTTTACATTGAGAATTTCATGCATGCATATAATGTATTTTGATCAAATCCACGCCCACTTTTTTCCCTCCAACATTCCCCCCTCTGAAGAGATAACCCTAGAATCTTTTAAGGATTAGACACAAGCTCTCAAATACTTCAGACAGTTTTTGGCCTTTGGAACAGAGTATGTTGTTAACAGGCCCAAGGACTTTTAGCCAAGAAACTGGCTACATTTCTTTGGGGTCTTTTTACCCTAACTGCCTAGCCAATTCTTACCTCCTATTCTTATCACACCATCCTCTGAAGGGGTTACCCAAATTGCCAGTAAGGAATAGGGACACAGACTGCTCTGGCTTCTTCCAGGTTGAACAGGGATGCAGGGTGATGCAATTGGGGTACCACTTCAGTGAGTCTATCTAAAAAAACTCCCAAATTGCATAACTCTTGTCTCTAAGGGGAGAAGAAAGTCCTTGAATCATGAATAGGAGATGTGAGGGAGAAGTAAAGGCAAGAGTAATTAGCATTACAAGTTCTAGACAGGGAACTAGAAAAAAGTCAGAACAGGGAAATTTTCAAATGTTTATATGACAGTCTATTGGAGTTTCTTGACAAGGGATTCCAAAAGCATCCCTTTATTGGGTTCTTCCTCATTTTTCTTTTGTCTTCCAAGGCTGGACTAGTTGGCTGGAAAGAGTGGCTGGATACTCAGGTGAGAGTCCAGTGACCCTGCTTGGCACTCCTTTAATGAATGAGCACAACTGTCAACAAGCCCAATTGTGACTATTTTAACGATCAGGTTCAGCCAAAGCCATGATGATGGTAGTTATTTCATGAAGAAGGGACTGCTGTATAGCATCATCTTATTAAAAGGACCTGGAATTTAAAGGATTTGGTGCTAGGATCCACATATGAGAGAGAACATATGTCGTTTGTTTTTTTGAATCTGTGTTGCTTCACTTAGCATAACAGTTTCTAGATGCATCCCGAACTTTTTGGAGACCAACAGTCTCAGCTTATGCAAAATCATTTCCTGGAAAATCACTTTATGTTTTTTATTTTTAATATAAAAATATTAGAAATCATTACTGAACAAAATACTTTATAACCATTATTTTGGTTAATCTTCATACCAAACTATGATTCTTACATCAGAACACCTGATAAATGATAACTTTGAAATGCAGGTGTTTTAATTATATATCCCTCAGTCACATGGTTAATAAGTGAAGAACGTTGTACTTGACCCTAAATTCGTTTGTCAAAGAGGTAAAAATGTTAAATTGAGAATGAGAAACCATTTGCATAATGTCTTAGAATTGCTTTGTAGTTTAGGCTGAACAGTACTGCCTCTACAAACATCCGTATCCCAATTCTTGGAACTTGTGATGTGATGAAAGGTCTTGAAGTGTGGAGATTACATCATTTTTATCTCAGGAAGCATGATATAATCATAAAATTCCTTATAGAAAAGGGACAGGAGATAAGAATATTATTAGAAGTTTCAATGACAGAACTAGGACTTGTAATAATGAAGGGCTCAAAAGTCAATAATAATATTGTACTTGGGAAGAGGGCCCACATTAGAACAAACTTGCATTATACCTTAACATTAACCTAGGGAGACTAATTTTGGACTTCAGAACTCCAGAAATTCACTATAAGACATGGCATTTTAAAACTCAATGACTTTACGATAATTTCTTCTTATTATAGAAAATTAGCAGAGTTCGCTTTATAGCAATAAATGAAACATACATACTACATCCACAGCCAGCACTACACATATATTCTTATGTCCCAAATCAACATGCCAAAGGGTTAACTGCTAATCTCCTGTGTCTATGAAGCTGCCTTCTTTGGGAGACTTCTAGAGTGGGCTTTAAATATCACCAAGTCTTTCCAGATGGAATCTTTCTTTTTGGTTGGTTCCCATTTCAAAAATATTTGTTCTATTTGTTTTGGATTAATTTTGTTTTTTCTCACAGCCATCCAGTGTGTTGTGCTGGAGGCTCCTGTAGTGTTCCTGCCATGACAACTGCAAGGTAGGAATCTTGGCCCTAGTGGAAGCCAAGGCTATAAACCATTACCTAGAAAATAACTGACACCTTGTGAACTGGTGCATGAATGCAGATCTATCTCAACAGTAACTCTCAACAGAGTAAGCTAATATCTTGATTATAAACATTCAAACTTTAGACCATCTGTAACAAATCAATTTATAGAAGCTCTGCAAAGGCTAAATATTTCTCTTTTCTGTTATTTTGTAGAGGCAACCTCTATCTGGAAATTGAATTCTGATGGATATGTCAAGTTGATGAAAGAGGAAATAAGACAGGCAAGATGTTGGAGGGCTATAAATATGCCAATTGCTTTCAGTGCCTTTGGTATTTTGGGTATTGGTTTTAATTTTGTAAGCACTGAGATTCTTCTTAAATTGAGTGATTGTAGCTGTGGTTTAGAGCTAATAGTAATATATACTAAAAAATAGAAATTACTTTGATTAATCCTAGCATGTAATTTAAAAGCAAATCTAGATTTTTAATTCTTTTGTAGATTACATCTGTAATTTAGCATCGTTTCCTCAAATTAGGAGAAAGAACACTTCCTTATTTCTGGGGGAAACAGAATTAAAGCTAAAATGACTACATTAGCTAGCTGCTTTAAATTATTTTAGGAAAATAGAAATTTTAAAGTGCAAATTGTTAAGAGTGTTTTTGGCCATTTCAAGGCCTTCCCCTTCCCAAACCTCTTTCTAGTCTCCTGAGTATTCAAGAGCAGCTTCACCATCTTCACTGTCATCTTTGATATGGAAGGTTGAGGACTCTGTTGGGGTGATGGCTAATCTTGTCAACATGTCTGGATTGGGAGTTAACTGAAATGAGAGCAATTTTCTTTTTTTTCATTTTTTAAATGAAATTTTGTGCATTTCGTACAGTAGCTCTTAACCAAACTTAGGCCCCTTCCCCCTCCCTACTTCTCCATAGCCCCACACCAGATTTCAGATATTCTTTCCATATATATTAAGTCCTAGCCACTCAATCATTTGTACCCAGCTGTCCCTCCATGCAAGTTCATCCACTGGAGTCAAATCAGCATAGCTAAAAATCACTCGGTTAAAGAAGATCTACCCTTCCTCACCCCACAGTAGTCATTTGACAATAGATCCTTGGTTAGAGTTGAGACTTTCTTCCTGTTTCTGCAGAGAAGAGAGATTTTCTTGATTGAACTATTTGAAACTGGAAGATCTATCCTAAATGTGGATGTTACCTTCTGATGGCAGCCCACATTAAAGGTCATAACAGAAGGGACATTTTGCTCTCTGGCTGCTTGCCTTCTCTCTCACTGGTGAGTTCATTTTGCTGCTGTAGCACTTCTCCACTGATAGCAGAAATAACTTCTGATTCAAACGTAGTTTGAAGACTAGCAGACCTTCAGGAATCTTTCAGGCCTTCGGAGCCAGATTGGGACTGTTAAAACTTCCAGCCTTGTGGACCAAGCTTGTGTTACAAGGCTATATGCAAAACATTCTTTTCCATTCTAAATATGATACTTTTATCTTCTATTTTGTGAGGATTCATACAGGAATACAATGTGTTCTAATCAAATACACCCCCACCCTTCTCTCCACTTGTCTCTTAGCCCCACTTTCCCCTCCCAACTTTACATAATTTTTGATTCAGAAAAGTGGAGGTTTATTCTACTTTATTGAAAAATTTTGAGGAATAATGTATTTTTTTATTTAGAATTTTGAGGATACTAAGAAAAAGTTTTTAATCCAAGCACATAAGTGTTTTTGTAGGTAAATGTTTTCCCAACTCCTATAAGGATATGCTCATTTCAATCATATTGTAATGCAATCATGCCTGTGTAGCCCTTCTAAACTCTCAATTATTCTTATTTTCCTCTTCTTCTTCCTCTTCCTCTTCTTCTTCTTCTTCTTCTTCTTCTTCTTCTTCTTCTTCTTCTTCTTCTTCTTCTTCTTCTTCTTCTTCTTCTTCTTCTTCTTCTTCTTCTTCTTCTTCTAGACTAATGATTGTACCTAGGACCTTGCACATACTACAAAATCACTTTTCTTTTGATCCGTATTCCTACACCTTTTTATTGAATATTTCTTTATTTATATTATATATTAATTCTGTATACATGCAATTTATTAAGATATTTTCATTAATGTATTTGCCTTATTAATAATACTCACCAACTAATTGTGCTCCTTTGCTTTTCTTCTTTGAAAACTGTCTCCCTCTGCTTTCAAGTCTTTTTGCTTGACAGAGGGGGAACACAATGAGTTGATTCAGGTTGCTTTATGAGCCTGGGTGAGGAAGTTTTCATAGATTCATGAGTAACTTATCAGTAGTCAAACTACTGAAAAGAATGCCCTTTCCTCCTCCTGTAACTTTGACTGACAGCTTATAGATCCTCAGAGAGAGCTAGGACCTGGTGAACCTCTTTCTTCACCATTAAAGGGTGTTGAAGGGCCCCAATCTTGTGCAGGTCTTGTGCATGTAGTCATTCCTTGCCACGGGATCCCACAGCACTCCATTCCTTTCTTGAGCTCTTATATTTTTTTCCGCCACCTCTTCTGTGATGTTTCCTGAGAGATAAAAATGGTGATATAGATGTCCTATTTAAGACTGTGCGTTCAATAGTCACTTATTCTCAGCAGTCATGAGTCTCTGTAGTTACGGCTGCCCACTGCACAAAGAAGCTTCTTATACTAAACCCAAGAGCAGCACTAATGCACAGGCAGAAACATGAATTATTCTTACAGTTATCACATGCTTTCATTATAGGACACTGAATAATAAAGCTTGAACTGAGCTGTAAGCTTCTTTGCTGCAGTCCAAATTTCATAGCTCCCGAAGGCACTATGCAGGCTGCTGGGAGACAAAAATCATTGTGGTGGTCTGAATGAGAGTGTTCCCCCACAGGCTCCATGTATTTAGATACTTTGCCCCTAGTTGGTGGCACTGTTTTGGGAGGTCGTAGGACATGTGACCTTGCTGGAGATAGTATGTCACTGGGGCAGGCCTTGAGAGTTCCTAAGCCTTGCTGGATTTCCAGTTGCTCTCTGCTTCCTGTCCTTGCTTGAAGATGTGAGCCTCTGCTTTCTGCTACAATCACCTTCTACTGCCACGCCTCCCTGCCATTTCAGACTCTAATCCCCCTGGAATCTGGAATTTTAAGCTAAATAAGCTCTTCCTCCTGAAAGTTCCAATGGTCATGGTGTTTTATCACAGCAACGTTAAAGTAACTAATATAGTAACCAAAAATCTGTGTACCCTGACTGCTTCACTGTTGACTTGCCAGACAAGGTGTGACCACTGGGGCAATAGGGGCATGACCACTATTGGGGTAGCTAACTGCTGTCCGACTGAATTTGAGATCTACACTACAGAAGAGAATTCATGTCTGATATTCTAAACCAGGTCAAAAGCCAGTAGCCAGAAAGGTCACATGCCCTGGTGGGGATTGTTCTAAATTTTGAATGAGTAGCCTATATTGTCGTCAGATATAGGTTACCATTCTAGTATTCAACTTTGTATTTTAGACAGCAGAAAAATAAAAATTATTCAAGGGATTTTTCTTTCTCTGCCTTGAATCTTGGTTAGACAGATTGGTAATTTCACAGTATAGTTTTTCCTCAGTAGTTTCTAGGTGGTGGGTATCATTCTGAAGGACCTGGTTGACTCCACTATTTCAGGGAGCAGAATTCATGGGAGAACAGTCAAAATGAACTGAGAAATGTTAAATAAAGCACCATTATCTAAACAAACCTTTGGTCATACAGACATCACCTTGTAAACTTTGCTTATTCTTTATAAACTAAAAAAATGTTCAGAGGTTTGATTAATAAGAGTTTTGAATGTAGCAGTACATGAATAAAATATATTAAATTGATGGCATTTAAAATAGGTACTTTGTTTTCATTCTTAATTTCCTTTACAAAGATTAAGTTTTATTTCAGTCTTGCTCTCTATTTGATAAAAGGTTCACGTCCCCATTCTGCTAAGTTTTCCTCTATCTTCACACTTACGTCATTTGTAATAGTAATCACTACAGTGTCCTAAGTACCTATTATGACCCCTGTGCTCTGGGTAATAACAGTTCTTACATTATGGTTTTTCAATTCATATGCAGCCTTAAAAATTTACAGTGTATAAATCCAGGTTCTTACAAAGTGAAATGAATTTATTCATGGTACTGTTATGCATTTTTTACAACTCCTTTATTTATTCTTTTTGTTAACCTAAAGGAATTTTGATTTTAGTAAGTTTGACAAATAATATTGAATGCTTTTCTGTTATATTTTAAACCACTTTCTTATTTTTAGAATTTCACACGTGAGTAATGTTTTGACATTACTTACACCCTTCTTTCCTCCCCTCTACTCTCCACACAAGCCCCTTACTGCTCCCTTTCATTTATGTGACCTCTTCATTGATAATTGTTGCTTTGTACACACAGACATGCAAACCCACATAGACACACAGAGACAAAAACCACACAGACACACAGAGACACACATAAATACGCTCTTTCTCTCTCTCTCTCTCTCTCTCTCTCTCTCTCTCACACACACACACACACACACACACACACACACACACGCACACACACTCACATACATAATTGTCTGTTTAGTGGTGCTTGGTTTACATGATTCTAGACCTGACCATTCTGGATTGGATAACCTATTAGCAAGTTCTTCCTGGAAATATCTGATTCTCTGTGCCTCAGCAACTATTGATTACCTTTAGCTTTTCATCTTAAGGTGGAATCTGCTGAAGTCCCCTATTCTCGTTAGCATGTCCACTGGTGTTGCCATTATGTATATATCTCCTTTAGACAAGCACATTTTTAAGATTTCATGCAGACATCTTCCTTGTCCTCTCTAGGAGACACTATCTAGTGCAGGTTTTCCCAAGTCTATACACCCGAATCTAGGCCATGTAAAATTAGGGGTGAATTGCTCATCAGTGAGTGGTCAGAAGGTGTGGCTGGACTCTCATGTTTCCAAGACTCTCATCCCCCTTCTTTCATGGGTTGGGGGTATCTGAACAGTTTGTAAGCCAGGCTGTGATGATCTCAAACAAATGGACACAGCTGAGCTCAGAAAGATGCTAGGTAAGACTAGGTATCTGTTTATTCACACTCAGTGAAAAAATGTATAATATTGATAAATAGAAGATATTCTTCTGTTCAAGAAATGGAATGAAAGGCACAAATGAGTCCATAGTAGTTCTGATGCTAAGTTAAGGAAAGTGTCAGAATTTCTGTAATTTCAATAAGCCTAGGGAATCAATAGTCTTTTTTGCCTCTTGACTTTGCTCTGTGTGTGTGTGTGTGTGTGTGTGTGTGTGTGTGTGTGTGTGTGTTTCCACCCTCTGACTCTTTCTTCCTTTTTTCAGAATCACAGAAAATGTTTGAGGCTGAGTAGATTTTGCTTGCTTCATGTAGTAGAGTTTTAAAGATCTAAACTAAGATCTAAATTTTGGACCAATCTGGTAAGGTTTTTGAAAATATTGCTCTCTCAAAAACTCTGTGGGATTTCTATAAATCTCACGGAGTTTTACTCTTTTAAACAAAAGCTACACTTAAAAATCTCTTTGAGATGAGCTATTAACCTTCTTGAAGGTTTTCCAGTTTGATTGAGAGGATCTGGGAGGCAGTACTTTAATCTTCTTTAAGGTTCTTTTGTGTGTAGGAATAGTGCTCTGGGGAAACATCTTTGATCTCCCTGAGTCCTTAACAAAAGGCTTTATAGTCACACCATCACCTTCTTCCCAAGATCACATTTCTCTGGCAGTTTCATAAATTAGATATTTTCTCAGAAGTCATTTATAAGTTTTACCATGGTTTGCAGTCTGTAATGGCTTAGACTTTTCAAAGACATTGTTTAAGAATCTTTCCTGTACCCTATCTCTAGATTGTCTCATCTCCAGCAAGACAACAAACTGGAACCTACACTACTTTACTTGAAAATTTGCTCAGCTAAATCATCACTTTACTAGACACAATTTCTTCATTTCACAGTTTGCTGGTGATATATATCATTGATACTTAAAAAATGTACTGAGAAGAATGTTCCTTCATCTGGTTTCTAATAACTTGTTCCTCATTTCTTTCTGAGCAATCTCTAGGAACATCCTCAAATTTCGGAGTTTTACACATGGCCTTGTTTACAGCAGCATTGAAAACCAATTAACAGAAAGCTTTGCTTCCTAACCAAAGAATAGAATCTGTCTCTGGGTGAAGGCATTTCCTTGTCTCCTCCCAAAGAGATAATCCAGTTGGCCCAGTCAGTCAGCTGGCTAAGGGACCACTCAGAAAGATGAAGCGTTTATCTTAAGACCTGCTAAAGAGAGAGGAGAAATAATTAGACCTTTAATGAGACAATTATTGCCTATAAACACAGCAAGGCTAACATTCCCCTTTTCTTCACTTGTGTCTTCTACTGAATGCTGGCCTGAGCCTAACTATACTTTCTCTGACACTATGGGCTTTGTCACTCTTTCTCTAAAGCTCCTTCCCATGCTGCATGGCTGGTTGTGAACCAGGTGGCTGACCTCCCTGTGTCTTAACGTCGGTGGCTTAGCCTTTTCTCTTTCTCTTCTCAGTTTCTTCCTCTGACCAACTGATGAGATTAATAGCTTGTCTCCCTTGTTATTTTGGTTTTTGCTTTTTGCTTTTCCCTTGAGTTTCATTTGAATCCATTCTAAATTATTTTATTAATGAAATTAAGGATTTCAAATGGGGATCTAGATTTCCATGGTAACATGTAATAACTGCTCTGGAATGGCACCCAAATTCCAGTAACAATCTTGACAAGACTGTTCTGTCTTTCTGTAACATAATTTTCAAACTCTTCTAGTATCTACCCACTGTCCAACTCCAACGCCAAACCTACACCATTATGTGATTGCTAAGGAAATATATCACTTCTGATATCAAAACTTTTATTGCTCTTTCTGTTGTGTAACAAGATTTCATACAACTTAAAAGTTTATACCACACACATATGTTTATATATATATATGTATATACATATAATTAATGTGCATATCATACAATACATCTTAATCACATTTAGATCACCTGCCTATAGTCCTTTAGCTAAGGTAGGGGATTTTTTTGCTCATTTCCCCAGTTCTGTGCTGGCCTTTTTTCTGATTTGGGTTTGCATGTGTCATCATGGCTGTAAGTTCATATGAGTAAATTCCCAGTCAACTTGAAAACTTTCTTTCTGATCATTCATGATTTCTGGCTCTCATAGTATTCTCACCCCATCTTCTCCAATGGTCCTTGAGCCTGGGTGTCAGAGGTTTAATATATTTTATCCAGGGAGACACACCCTTCATTCTCCATTTTTTGGCCAGTTGTAACTTTGTGAGTTAATTGCCTTGGTTGTAAGAGAAAATTTTATTGATGAGAGTTGAGAGAGGCACTCAGAAAGAGAAATGATGTATGTTCTCTTTCATTTATGAATCTTAGCTCCCAATCCTTATATAGTGTATATCCTGATAGGATGACAGGAGTCAGGAAAGGAACCATAAGCATAAAGAAAAAGAAGCCACCCCATAGACAGGCATAGTAGAAGACATGTGTTACCAAGGGTGAAGTGTGGCAAATGTGGGGTAATTAACTGTGAATAGAGCACAGAGTGTTATAAAAGAAACAGTGGGAACAAAGGGAAAGAAATAGCTCAAGAGAGGGGAGGATAATAGAAGACAGGTGTTATCAAGGAGAAAATTGAGGCACTTTAACTGGGGAGAAAGGAGAGAGGGCTATACTGGGAGAGAGAGGAGACATAAGTAATGCTTAGGTGTTGTGGAAAACCAGAGGGAAATGTATTAGTTCGAAAGCCTACTGAAAAACACTAGTAGAATATCTGTATATAAGTGCACGTGTATATCTGAAGTCTGTATAACATGAAACATAGGGCTAGACAGGAGAAATCTGTTTTCAATTTGTTCATCACAGCAGTCCAAGAGACTCCCCAAATAGCTCAAGTTATTGCCACAGCCCTTGATTTCCTCCTAGAACTTGAAGGTAAGATTCTATTGCTGAAGGAAAAACATTCTTCAGAGACAGAACTTGGAACAACAGAACTGTACCTGACCAGAATGCCTCCTCACTGAAGACTAGCTTTCAAAGTTCCAGAGAATACTGTGCACTATCTAAGGGAGACAATCAACCAAAGGTCTAAACCAGCTGTAAAGCTTAATAACTACAACAAAGACCAGCACAGCAAACTATCTCTGTGCATTAGTTCAATTTTCTTGGGGGTAATCAACAGCCATCTAATCGGACTAAAATCCCACCCAGTCCGAAGAAACTCATGCATGTTACTGTAAACATAGTCAAATACACTTGGCTGGAAAGGTCATAGATTCTAGAGAAAGCACTATATCTGTGACATCCCTAGACAAATATAATTTACTGTATGCTAAATATGGATCCTTAAGTTTACAGACAAATATACCTCTCATCACTCATCAAAAAAGCTTCTTTTCACAGCAGATGGAGACTATTACAGAGTTCTAGAACTGGTCAAACACAGAGAATAAGTGTCTGTTGAAATACCAGTCCAAGATGATACATCTAAAAGGGAATTTCTACAACTAAAGCTCATGGAACATAGTAAACAGGGGATAGAGAGAATACTGGTGCATATCTCAGTTCTCACCAGTGGAACTCCCTTATACTACAAACATATTCTTTGTTTCCACATATCTGTCAGCTCAGTTGCCTTTTCATCAAGGTCTCATAGTCAGGTTTCAGGAGGAGCTTCAGCAGAGGGCAGCTTTTACTCCAGGAGCACCTTTTAATTTTTTAGAGTAGTTTGGTTTGTCTCTGTTTATTTTACTGTGGGCATTTGTTCTGCACCACCTGGAACCCAGTATAAAGGTGCTCAAATCATAAGGCTGTGCTTGACTCAGACTCAATGGAAAAATGAAAGATAAGCCACTGTTTTTGTGACCTAATTTTGTAAATGTCATCTTAACACTTATGCTGTGTACTATGCATAGAAGTTATTAACAGCAGGAGGCAAAGTTAAGAATTATTGGGGTCAGTTTGGAGGTTGCCTATAGCAAAATTTAATCCCTTTTTTCTTTACTATTTTCTGTCTTTTCTAGTCTTGTGATTCAGGTGCATTCAAATGCATTCATGTGGAAAATATATGAAAGCTATCCTCCCCTTGTGGAACTACAAAATAGTCAAAAGAAGAAAAATTTATCATAGCACTAAACCAAAATTAAAATTCTTCAGTACTTTTTGCCTTTTTGAAAGTATTACTTAATTTTATTAGACGTGTGAATTAGCAGTTAAATGATCTGTCAGCAAGGCATACTTAGAGAAACACAAAATGGGTATAGGTGCCTTTGTTCAAATATATGTGTATATGAAGATATTTTTGTAAAATGAAAGAAAATATGACAATAATTAGCAATGAAATAGAAGAGCATATGGGTTTGTTGTACTATTCTCTCAAACTTTCTGTGTGCTCAATGTTTTCCAAAATGAAACTGTAGCAAACACTACTTATAACCTACAACAACACATTATTTTTTAAAAAACTTTAAGCCACTGTACATTCAGTGA
>NW_008341889.1:1644328-1677630 GCF_000622305.1 Nannospalax galili | reverse complement strand
TTTAAACTCAGTTCTATTTAAAGAGAAACGAGGCATGTAAGATTTGAAACCCTTACTAAAGATTACTTTAACATATTAATTTATGTATTACAATTATATTTAAAATTCAGATTTTCTAATACAGTCATGTATGCATAACAATATTTTTAACAACCCACTGCATCTAAAACAGTGAGTCCTGAGATCATAATGAAGTTGGAAAATTTCTAATCCTTAGTGATGTCAAAATATCTTAACCTCATAATATCACCCATCACATGTTTATGGTGATGCTATGGTAAACAAACCTGTTAAACTGACAGTAAAAAATTTACACACATAGAATTGTGGAAATGGACAGCAGGCTCCAATCTTAGCTGAAGAACTATTGGCACCTGATTACTGCTGGGTAAGGGAGAACTTATCTTCTTAAAGAGACAAACTCTAGCTAGGCTGACTGAACTTGCACTGAGGGATGTTGGGGACATTAGTTTGATTCAAAAGGCCTTACTCAAATGATAGAATGCATCAAATCTGGGGGTTGGGAGGGGACCTATGAGGGGATGGCAATGGAGAAGGGGCTATAAATATCTTTAAGATATTCTGTATGAAATACACAAAAGTCATTAAAAATTTTACAGAAGATAAAATAAAAAATAAGAAAAAATATAACACACGAATATTCAGGGCACATAGTATTTGATGATAACTGATTTTAGTTTATGGATGTACATTTTATTTTATACCCTTACTCATAAAAAAATACAGCAAAAACTCTGTGATGGGCTGATGACACACATCAGCGATGTCATTTTCCTGGTGCTTACTGCAACTCTTCTTTGTGTCACAAGACCACACCAAGTGATAGACCTACATTAGCAGATCTGGGAAAGTGCACTGTGGAGTTCACACAATGAGAAGATCACCTAATGACACTCTCAAAATGTGTCCCTACTGTTCAACAAAGCTGAAATATTGTATGCTAAATCCTCTATCTTACATATACATAATAACTGCAAGTGTACTTAAATTCTGTTCCAGTAAAATAACAAAAATGCTAACAAAATTATTACAAATTAGAGAGTGAAATTTGAGATAGTAAAAAAAATTGGCACTAACTTTAATTTCCTCTCCTGTCATTTTCCAAAGTCTGTTACCAAGACCTATTCAGCCACTACAACTTCTTGCTTGCAGTGTCTTTTTTTCCCATCAGGGTTCTGTATAGAACACCATCACTACAGGTTTGGTTTACTGTAAGAGCAACTAACCAGTCACCTGTACTTTATCAAGTCTCTTTCCAGACAGGCTTCATCAAATCAATTTTTTAGGAAGAAATCCTCATCGCTTTTGATGTAAAAATGACTACATTGAACACTTTATTTTGATGGATTTCCGTGATCTTCTGATTAATTATAAATGCTTAAAAGTGTTTTCCAAATAATTCTTCACAGTGCATCTGATTTTCTTTGCAGTCTTCTCTTGCTTACTTTCTCCCTTAAAGTCTAGGCTCCTGAGATGATTAGTTTGTTGAATATTATGTGTTCTTTATTTCGCAGGACCTTTATGCTCACCAATCCTTCAGGTTTAAACTCACTGCCTCTTCTCTCCCCTATGAACTCCAGTTCATATTGCAGCTCTAAATATGCACATGAAACTTTTTATGTCTACATTCAGTGTGTTTGTAAACCATCCTATAATTATCACATCAAGTATCTTTATAAAGCTTTATGATTGTTTATTCATTTCAGTGTTCTGCTAACAGAACAAAATCTATTAATTGATCATAGTGTCAGCAGAGCAATCAAGGCATTAAACATATTAAATAATTACAAAAATTGCAATAGTAATTATGTTAAGATTCACTGAATAATAATTGTATGCCAGTCACTCTGTGAAACTTTTTATTTCATTGATCAAAAATACTTTTGAATCTAGGAAGAAATGGGTACTGCTATGCTGTGGTAACAAGAATCAAAGCTTTTATCTAAATGCAGAAAATAATTTTACATGTAACTTTTGTTACCAAGCGTTAAAAAATAAGGCAACAGTTGTCATATATATAATTATATAGGCACTTAAAAATATCTATTATCAAATGTGCAAAGAAACTTTAAAACTCTTTTTAGGTAAGTAGGTATAGATTGTATTGTGGGATACAGTTATATATTTGATTTTTAAGAAGGTTCTTGTTTTATCAAAGGCTTTAAAATTTCAAAAAGTCCAGCATCCTTTGTGGCAAAATTATTTGTGGCAAAATTTCTGTCTGTACATTCTGTAGCCTCAATTTATTTAGTGATATTAACTGCCCCTTCTGAGACTACCCAGTATCAGTTTAGTCCTTCTTTACCAGTAAGCCCATTATTGGTATTATCCCATGTTAATGTGATTTGGCCTCCAAAATATACTTTCTTGGAACACATTTCAATCTATTATTTTCAGTGCTAATTAAATGATTTAGAATAAAGTACAAATCTAAGGAATGTTTGTGTAACTTTTGTATAAAATTTACTCATAGTTCTTAGAAAATTTAATTCTAAGTGATTTAATATCGCTGTTGATTAATGAAAATGATCCATGAGTATTTACATGAGTCTAAAGCTCAAAGCTGAGGTGAATACAACACTTTGACCAGAAGAACCCTGTCATCCCCTGTTGCATTTAGACGTGCCTGGTCCTCACCTTTCTGCTACCTGTCCCTCACTAGGGGATGCTACTAGCCAGACTTCTGCCAATAACTTTGCCTTGACTTCCAAATAAATCACTGTTACTCTGTTTAAATGTAGTTGGAATTAAACCATTGCTGTTGTGCACTTAGGTTTGACATTTATAGAAATAGCTTTGCATGAACTGAGTCATATGTGCCTTATTTCTTTTGTTCCCATGGTTATAGATTTGAAAATCCACTGCATTTCTTTGTCCAGTGGTAATTTATACATTTTTTCTACTATGTATAATAGTCCATTGAAATAATATGCTCCCATACTTGCTTTATACTAACCAGTTGTCATAAGTTAGGTGACAAAAATAAAAAAAATTATTTCTTTAGCTCTGGGAGATAGAAGAGTAGGATGGGAGGATGATAAGGTTCTAGTGAGGGATTCCTTCTGGGTCCTACATACACCACTGACTTCACATTGTATCATCTATAGTGGAAGAAGGTGAGAAGTCTCTTCCCTCAGGGTAACAAAGGCACTCATGTAGGTCATCATAAACGCCCATTCACTTTCCAAAGTCTTTCTTTTCTAACATCAACTTATAGATTGTTAATATTTCAAGATGTGTGGGTTGGAGAGACATCTTAGGAGTTAAGAGAACTGGGTGCCCTTTCAGAGGAACTGAGCTCAATTTCCAGCACACACATGGTGATTGCTCTAACTCCAGTTCCAGGGAATTCTGCACCCTCTTCTGGCCTCAAGGGGCTTGCATGCACATGGTGCATTTATATGCATGTAGGCAAAACATTCATACACATAAAATAAAAATACAATAAGATAAAGATTTCAAGATACAGATTTGGGGGATGCAAATGTTCAATGTATACAACATGTCAACATAAACATGTTCACTTTTGGAGCTGAAGAGATGGGTTAGAGGTTAAGAAGACTGGATGCTCTTGCAGAGGGCCTGGTTGGATTCCCAGCACCCACATGGCAGCTCACAATCATCTGTAACTCTAGTTCCAGCGTATCCAACTCCCTTTTCTGACTTCTGTAGGCACAGCATGACACAGTGTGCTTACATACATGCAGGCAATACAATTATACACATAAAATAAAAATAATAGATAAATATTTAAAAAATAAATATGTCCACTCTCATTCTGGTGATCAATAGGATGATTTCTAATTTTGTATGTCATAGAAATTATGGGCCTAAGTGACACATCTACAAGGCAGCCTCTACACCTAAGTTTCACGGAACACAGAATAGGGGTAAAGAAGAGGACACTAAGGTATCTCCCAGTCCTCAATAATGAAGCTTGCTCATGCAGCAGAGGGCCAGGAACACAAAAAGTGACAAATGGCCAAAGCATAGAGGTCAAGAATCTGCTGAATGATGGTCCTTGGACAGATCTCCTTTATTAAACTTCCCCCACCCAAGGCTCAAAGACCATCGCAGAAGAGGGGGCAGAAAGATTGTAAGAGCCAGGGCGGATGGGCATGACCGTATGGAAACAGAGTCCTATAAGCACCTGGGAACTTGCTCATATGATTCTATGGCAATGGGATCAGCATACACAAGTCCCATACAAACTCAGGCAGACAAAAACCCAGCATAGGACTGGGAAAATGAACAGCAGACCCCAATTTTATCTCAAGAAATATTGGCAATTAATTGCTGCTAGGTGAAGAAGAGCTGATTTTCCTAAAATAAGGGACTCTAGATTGGGTGACTAGACCTCAGTGGGTGGACTTGCACTGGGGAACGGCTGGGGACACTGACAACACTGTGGTCCTTAAAAGGGATGATAGAGTATACGGGCTCCGGTTGGGGGGGTGATTAGGGAAGGGTGCCAGTGGGGATAGGGGTATAAAAATGATTAAGGTTGTTTGAGATGTTTTGTATGAAACCAAAAATTCATTTAAAAAAAAGAAACAAATTATGTTAACAATTTATACATATTTCCTGAGGCATGATTGTACAAATTTCTCTGAAGTGCATAACTTATCATTGAAATTTTGAGTCATAAGATTACATATATATATAGATAGATATAGATATATTTATTAAGCTATACCATGTTAATATATTTCTAAAATAAATTATATATTAATTTTGAATATACACTTGCATCTTTTCAGGTGATACTATTTTATGCTTGACTATTTTCTTTGTCTTTTCTTTTTTTCACAAAGCAAATATAAGTATAAAATTTCTCATTCATATTCATTTAATATTTGAATAATGTTAATATTTAAAATATTTGTTCAAGCATTTACCTTTATATAAACTTGTTAACTGCATTCATCTAAAATTTGATGTTCTAATCAATTGCAAAGATATTTCTAGATCTGGTTCAGCTGTGTAAGCTGATAGCCAATATGCTATAATGAATAAAGCAAATTTTTGTTTCATTTACAAGTCTGATTTTTTGTTCAGTGTTTAAATGAAATGTGATTACTGATGTTTTCAAAGTTCTTATTTTCATTAAAATTGTTTAGAATTTTTTATTAGCAAATAGCTGAAATAACAGTTCTTAGACTGTAACTTATTAGCAATTTTAACCTATGAGATGTAATTGAAATGGGCTACAATGAGCAAGAGAAGTCTGCATGTCTACATACAACTGATGCTACAGTCATTCTGGGTTCATTACTGACTCTAGTGCATTACAAAGTTATTTTTAAATCACTTCCACTTTCTATTGTTTATACTAGTGCTTGGATGCAGTATGGACTATATTTTTGATATATCAAATTTTAAGATCATTTAATTTTATCTAAACATCATAATTGTCTTTAATACATCAAAGTTTGAAAATAATTTGTATTATTTTTTGATGTATGGTAACTCATTAGGAAAATAAGATTCCTTATGCTACTTTCCATTGCACCCACTCCTGCTCCTGAATTTGAGAACTAAGAATCTGCGTGAAAACTGTTTAATGACACATTCACATAGCAACTGTCATCTAAAACCAATGTTCTATGAAGGACTAGATGTTGAAAGACCTAATAGGAACCAGATTTTTACTAAAATGTTCACTCATTATATCCTAACAAAGTATAATAGGAGAAATACTTGAGGTCAGACATTAACACTTGCAAATAGTTTCAAATCAAATAGATTTGATGATGGGATGGCATGAAGAACTGTAATAGAAGGATTTTAAAAAGAAAACAGAATATAATCTAAGATGATACTATAGTCTTTCTGTGCTCTAATGAATTGAGCAAACACCTGCATTAAGAGTCTTTAAGTTCAATAACACAGTTATAAATACCTACTATTACAAACCATTAATTCTAAAATCTCTAAAGGTTAAAATTTTATGCAGCTGCACACTTTTTATTACAAAGAATAAATCTTGTAAGAAAGGGTTCTTAATGTTCTGCAACAGGGACTTACTCTGTAGAGACAAGTAATGGGTAAAATCTATAGCATTAATTGCTGAAGATTATGATACAAAGGATAACTTTATCCCAAACTATATTTTATTTGTTGAAAATCTACCTATTCAAAATATTTTCCTTAAAGTGAAAAGGCAGATTATTTAACAACAAAACATGCAAATAGACATTCTAAATTTCACATGATGAGAACTGCTATAACCTTTGGCATCTAATGATTGATACTGAATTTCAGTTCCTTGCATTTCAAAGTATAAATGATGAATTCTTCAGTGTTTTTCCAGGAAATTTGAGCTGAAGAACAAATAAGTTATTATAGTTTTATTCAGTAAGTCAGACTTTAATTAGCATAAATGTATATTATCATTCCATGTTTTTTATTAGTTAGGCAGCATACATTTTTCTGAATAAGACAAAGTAATGTTAACTTTAAGAAAACACAAGTAGAAGAAAATGCTAGCCTCAATATAAAGATAAAGAAATGATCACATGTATCAAATTTTACTTCATTCTTAAATTTCAAAAAGTGTTATAAAAACTGTTAAGCAAAAACATACTCCAAAATATACAAAAAGACTTGTAAACATGAGTATAAAAGAACCAAATTCGAGAGTTGGAAAGAAGAGAGATTGCATGGTTGATTTGTTGAGCACCCGAGATCCCTAAAATGACACCAGAACACTTGTAAAAAAAAATCAACATTTTCATCATACTGGTAGGATAGGAAAATCAATCTATGAAAATCAGTAATAATTGTATATAACAATAACAAGCAATCAGAAGAAGAATTTATGGGAAGACTTTCATTCACAATAGCCTCAAAAGGAATAAACGTGACCAAAGACATTAAAGGACTCTCAAATTAGAAATTTAAATCTTTGAAAAAAGAGCTTGAGGAATACAAAAGGAGATTGAAAGACCACCTCTGTTCATGGATTGGAATAACAAATATTGTTAAAATGACAGTCCTACCAAAAGAAAACTATATACTCAATGCAGTGCTAGCCAAAATCACCATGATATTCTTCACAGAATTAGAACAACAAACACCCTAAAATTCATATGGAATCCGAAAGACACAGATCTCCAAAGTAATTCTGATCAAAAAGAGCAATGCTTAGGAGGTGGGGCAGGGGGAGCTGAGGGATTTCCATACCAGATCTCAAACTATTTTACAAAGCTGTAGTTCTAAAAACAGCATGATCCTGGCACAAGACAGGCGCATAGATGGATGGAACATAACAGAAGACCCAAACATGAGTGCATGCAATTTCAGCTACCTGATATTCGACAAAGTGCCATGAATATATACTGGAAGAAAGACAGAAACTTCACCAAAAAATGATGCTGGCAAAACTGGATCTCCACCTCTGGAAAAAAGAAACTAGACCCTTGTCTATCACCCTCCCCAAAAGTCAACTCCAAATGCATCAAAGACCTCAATGTAAAACCTGAAACTCTGTTAGAAGAAAACATAAGCAGTACTGAACACGATACAGATGCAGGAAAGAATTTCTAAATCAGACACCAATTTCTCAGGAATTAAGGTCAACAGTCAACAAGTAGAACTTCATTCAACTATTAAGTTTCTGCCCAGCAAAAGGAACAACCAAGGAGGTGAAGAGAAATTCACAGAATAGGAGAAAATTTTCACCAGCTACACATCTGACAGAAGATTAGTACCCAGAATACAAAAGAACTCAAAAATCACAAAGAATCAAGAAAATAAATAATTCAATTAAAAAAAACAAAAAAACAAACAAACAAAAATGGGCTGTGGGTCTGTATAGAGAGGTCTCAAAAAAGAAATAAAAATGACTAAGAAATGCCTTAAAGTGTTCAACATCTAAACATTCTTAGTAGTTAGGGAAATTCAAAACAAATTACTTTAAAATTTCATTTTACCCCAGTCAAACTGGCTACAATCAAGAGGACAAATGATACCAAATGCTGACAAAGATGTGGGGAATGATGAGCAATCATTCGCTGCTGGTGGCATTGCAGACTCGTGCAACCCCTACGGAAAGCAGTATGGAGAACTCTTCAAAAATTAAAAAAAGAATCTACCACATAGTCCAGTTATACATTTCCTTGGCATATACCTAAAAGACTCATCCTACTGCAGAGATACTTGTACATTCATGTTTGTTTCTGTTCTTTTAACAAAAGCTAAATAATGGAAGCAACCTAAGTAAGTGTCCGTCTACTGATGAGTGGAAAATGAAAATATGATATATTTACACAATGGAGTTCTCTGCAGTGGTAAAGAAAGAAAGCAATTTCCAGGTAAATGGATGGAAATAGGAAGTGTTATACTAAATGAAGTCATGCAGACTCAGAAAAACAATTGATGTATGTTCTCCCTAATTTGTGAATCTCAGCACCAAATTCTTGTATGTGACTATATATCCTGATATAACTGCAAGAGTCAGGAAAATGGTGGGGGGAGCATGCATGTAAAGGGAAACAAAGAGCCTGAAAGCAAGGAATAGTGGGAGGCAGGTGTAAAAAGGGAAAATGAGTAAAATGGGGGTATTTACCTGGGAGGGGAAAGGGGAGTTTTACACAAGGAACCATGTGGGTAAAGGGGAAGAAGGATTGCAAGAGAGTTTGGGATAAGGGATCATAGGAGACAGATATTATGAAAAGGGAAAATAAGGACACTTTAACTGGGGAAGGAGGGAGAGAGAGAGGGAGAAAGAGAGAGAATAAATAATATTTAGCTGGTATGGAAAAGCTGAGGGAAATGTCTTTGTTCAAAATCCTATTGAAAATCACATATTCAATACCTGGATTTGAGTACCTGTGTATAGCTGAAGGCTATATAACAAGAAACAATGTCAGACAGGAGAAACCTTCCTTCAAGTTGTTTGTCAAGGTACTACAAGAGACTCCCAAAATTGCACATGCTATTTCCACAACTCTTCCTAAAATTCAAAAGTAATACCCTATTGCTGAAGGAAGGTCATCCTACAGACACAGGACTTGGAGCAATGGAGTTGGAACTGACTTTGAGGGCTCCATCCAGAAAACTAGCTATCATAGTTTTGGAACAAACTATACAAACTTCCAAGGGGAAAGAATAAATAAATGATCAAACCCCAGGTTTGAAGACTAAAAACCACATAAATGACGGGCACAGGAAACTATATTGGAGAAATAGTGGCACTTTTTTCTTGGGGGCAATCAACAGCCACCTAAATGAATTTCTAGCCCACTCAGTGGAAGGGAACTCATGAGTGACACTGTAAACATAACAAATACACATGACTGGAGAAGTCATAGATCTTAATGAAAACCCCCAAGTCTGTCACATCCTTAGATAAATGTATTTTCTACTTTATGCTAAATACAGACACATTTATAGGCTTGTATGTCTGTTACTACTCTTCACAGAAGTTCCTTTCACAACACACAGAGGCTATTACAGATCTGCGCAACTGGTTACAGAAAAAGAATAATGGTCTGTGAGATGCCCTACCCTCATGATACATCTACAATGGAGCCTCTACACCTAAGGCTCATGGAAAATAGTGGAACAAGGAGTAGCACAAATGCTAATGTATGTCTCAAAGCTCATCAGTAAACCTTCTTCATGCAACAGTGGATGGTGAACACAAAAGGCCACGTCTGGCCAAAGTGTAGAGAATAAGAGCCTGCAGAGTATGGGTCACTGGACAGTACTCCTATATTAAATACACCCACCCAGGATTCTAGGAGCGTTACAGAAGAGGGGGAGGGAAGATTGTAAAAGTCAGGTGAGGAGGTGCATGAACATAAGAAAACAGTCTTATGAGCTCCTATGACCTTGCTCATATGAATTTAAAGCAATGGTGTAAGCATGCACAAGACCACTGCAAACTCAATCAGACAAAAACCCAGCATGGAATTGTGGAAATGGGCAGCATGCCCCAACCTTAGCTGAAGAATTATTGGCATCTGATTATTGCTAGATAATGGAGAGCTCATCTTTAATGGAGTGATTCTAGTTAGGCTGACTAGACTCCAGTGGATGAACTTGCACCATGGGACATCTGGCTACACAAACTTGTCTCCATAGGCTAGGCCTTAACACACTTGAGAGATTGCATGGAATCCAGGAAGAGGGGCTATGCCTGTGTGGATAGAATGGGGGTATAATGATAATTACAATGTTTTGTATGAAATGTGTAACAATTTAATAAATAAATATATTTTAAAAAACAAACAGACCAACAAGCCCCCAAATCTTCGAGTTTCATGCATCCCCATTTGTCTCGTTTTTCTTAATGACTGCTCTATTTGGATGCTTTCTTCTGCCAACACGTTCCAGTGAATTCTCTACTTTCTCCTTTATTACATTCAAGGACCTGGGTCTTATATTGAAGTCCTTTATCCACTTTGATTTGCGTTTTGAGCAGGGTGATAGATAAGAATCTAATATGTACTTTACCTGTATATCACTAATTACATGCAGCTTTGCAGTTTGACCAACACTAATTGTTAAAGATTGTGTCTTTAATTTAGTGTGTATTATGGTCTCTTTGTAAAAAGTCAGGTAGCATCAGTTTTGTGAACATATATCCAGGTTCTCAATTTTTTTCAATGGCTACTGTGTCTTTTTTCTGCCAGCATTTTATGCTGTTTTTAAACCCACATCTTTATAGCATGATTTGAAATCAGAGATGATCATTCTTCTAGCAATATTCTTTAAAAATATTTTGTTTTATGTTGTAAATTTTTAATTGATTTTTGTGTATTTCATACAAAACATCTTAGTCATCTTTATACCCCCTTCTCCATTGGCGCTCACATATAGCATCCCACCCTCCATTGGATTTCATGCACACCATTTATGTTAGGTCTACTGAGTCAAGTTAGTGTTCCCTGACATGCCTCAGCACAAGTTCATTAACTAAGTCTAGTCATCCTATCTAGAGCCCCTCCCTTTAAAAATCAGCTCTTCCTCACCCAGCAGTAATCAGCTGCCCAGTAGTTCTTATGTTAAGACTGGGGCCTGCTGCCCATTTCACAGTTCTATGCTAGGTTTTTGTCGGCTTGAGTCTTGCAGTATTTTTATTATTAAAGATTGTTTTAACTCTCCTGGGCTCTTTGTGTTTTCATTTGACATTTAAGATTTTTTTTTCAATTTCAGTGAAGACTGGTATTTGTATATTGATGGAGATGGTGTTGAACATGTAGCCTGCTTTTGGTAGGATGTTTGTTTTCACACTATTTAGTTGATAATGGGAACTCTTTCTACTGGTAGCTTCTTCAATTTCTTCATTTTAACATTCAAATTTTTTTATTATACAAGTTTCTTACTTCATTGGTTAGATTTATTCCAAAACCTTTCTTAGGTTATTGTGACTGGAAATTTTCACCCACTATTTTTTCTTGGTATGTTTCTTGTTGATATATGGCAGGGTACTGAGTTTGTGCTGTTTTATATGAAAGTGTTTATTACCTCTTGGGTTGCCTAGTGAATTCTCTAAGGTCTTTTATGTGTAGAATTATACAACATGGCATAATAACATATTGAATTCTTACATTCCTATTTGTATCCCCTTTATCTTCTTCATTTGTCTTATTGGTCTAGCTAAGACATCAGGCATCATATTATTGAATATTAGAGGAAAGAATGAACATCCTTGTCCTTTTCCAAATTTTAGTGAAAATATTTTGATTTTTTTTTCTTCTTCTTCATTTAGGATGTGGTCTTGCTCTATATTGCCATATTATGTCAAAGACTGTTTCTGCATTAGTGAGATACTCATGTGATTTCTGTCCTTGAGTCTATTTATGCAGTGGATTACGTTGTTGGATTTATGCATGCTTAGCCATGCCTGCATCTCTGGAATGAAGCCAATTCAGAACTGTTTATTGTTTCTTTTAGATTTTCAGTTAATCGGAATATATTTTTAAAGTATGTCCTTATGATTCTCATTTCCTCGGTGTCTTTTGTGATGTCTCCCATTAGACCTCTGATTTTTGTTAATTGTGTCTTCTGTTTCTTCTAATTAATTTGGCTAATGTTCATTAAATTGATAACTTTTTCAAAGATCCATTATTTTCTTCATTGATTCTTGGTGTTTGTTGGCTTGTTTCATTAATTCGAGGCTTGACTGATCATCTTCAGGTCTACTGTTTTGGGTGTTCTTTATTGTTGTTTCTTTCAAGTGTCCTGCTGCATCGTTAGGTTGTTAATAGAAAAACTCTGAAATACTCTGATGCAGCCAATTTATAGCATTAACTTTCCTTTTATGCCTGTCTTTATGGTGACTTAGGTTGCAGTTTCATTTTCATTAAATTCTTGGAAATTTAAGGAATTTATTTTTAATTTCTTCCTTGATCCAGTTGTCATTTAGCATAGTGTTGTTGAGTTCACATGCTTGTGTGTGTTCTCTAGTTTCTACTACTGTTGACATCCAGATTTTTTTTACACTGTGTCTCATAGAATGAAAGATACTGCTTCAGTTTTCCTATATTTCTTCAGTCTTGCTCTGTTTATTAGTATGTGGTAAATTTTGGAGAAAGTTCCATGTACTGTAGAGAAGAAAGTGTGTTTTTTATGTTTGGGTGGAATGTTCTATAGGTATTTGTCAGATTCATTTGATTTATGATGCTATTTAATTCCAGTGTTTATTTAGTTCTCTACAGATGATTTGTCTGTTAGAGAGCTATTAAGTAATCTACTATCCCAGTGTTGGAGATAATGTGTGGTTTTAGAATCCTATTATGAAATTGAGTATGGATATGATGGGGGTGTATAAAATGGTTAGATCTTCTTGTCCTTCTATGACTATGAAGTAACCCTTTATCTTGTCTCACTATATTATACTTGAAATCTATTTCCTTGGATATTAGAATAGCTGTTCCTGTTTGTTTCTTGTTCAATATGCCTAAAATAACTTTTACTATCCTTTCACCCTCTGATTGTATTATGCCCGCTTCACAATATATTATCAGAACATAATACTGAAAGCCTTTTAAAAATATATGAAAACCTACGACTATAGAGGATTCTTAACATATAAACATACACAATATAAAATAGTTTAAAAGGAGTTACCACTAACAGGAGGACAATGTCTGTCCCAGAAATCCTAGGATATTGAAGAAAAAGACCAACTCCAGAAGTGGGCTCTGTCTTTTTTAATTGTTGCCTGGAGGGTTCCCACAGAACCTAACACTAACTATTGTGATTTCTCTTCGATACCTGCTGGAGCTTGAAAATAAGACCCTATTGCTGAATACACAATAAAAACGAGTCTTAGAACAAAGGAGGAGAAATCAAGATGGTATTGACCTAGAAAATTTATTTGTAATGGCTGTCATTTTACTTAGAGGTACTAAGCGTACTACGGGATCAGAAAGGTGAATATCAACATTCAACAGCTATGAACCATGCAATATACAACAATGTGATGCCTGACAAGATATATCCATTGCTGTAATAGTGGCATGAATCATATGGGATTTACCAATTACTTTCTTATTGTATTTGTGACAAGTTTCACAATGTGTTATCAGAACCTGTTACTAAAACAGGTCATAAATTGAAGGATGAACATATCACTATTATTCTGCTTAATAGAGCATTAAACAAAGTCTTAGTTACTTATTGCTATATCCATAGATTATATATCTCTCAACTTTCACAAGAGAAGTTACTGATTATAGCAGTTTATAACTGTTCAATCTCCAGGGAAAATACACTGTGGAATACTCCATTCTAAATGGGATACTGATATCCCACTCTCTTCTCTCAAGACTCTGGGATCATTGTGGAAGACAGAAGGAAAAGATCCTAAGAGACGAAGATAGCGTGTGAATACAAGAAAACTGTGTTGTCTGAACACAACATGGTAGTTTCACTAATTAATCCATAGCACTTGTAAGAGTGTGCATAAGAGTTATGTAAATCTGAGCCAGAGAAAATGCTAGCCTGGAGTACGGAGTGGGCAAGAAGCCCTGGCTCTATCTGAGGAAATATTGGCAACTGATAGCTATTAGATAGCTTTAAGTGTGTGATGCTGTATTAGCTGACCAAACTTCAGGGAATGGACTCATACCCCAAAATCTTTGAGAAACACAAATTAAACCCAGTAGGTCTTTAAAATACCAATAATAATAAAGACTATGAAACCAGGGGAAGTTATAAGATGGTGTAGAGATGGGAGAATACATCTGAGTATGGTAAAAATATTCTAAAATTAATCATAAATATTTTTTAAAAGAAAGACGCAATTTGACACTAATTGGGAAGTGGGAACCTTTGTTGAGGTATTTTCACCTTTGGATTGCCCTGTGACTATGTTTGTAAGGTATTTTTTCTTAATTGGTAATTGATTCAGGAGGACCCAGTCCTCTACGGGTGGCAATGTCAGATTGGAATGTGCTATTTGAAGATGGTAAACAACAACCAAGAGAAAGCAAGCCTGCATTCAATATTCCTCCATGGTCTCTGCATCAGTTCCTTCAGTTTCTTGACTTGAGTGTCTTCTCTGACTTCAGTCATTGATGGATTGTGACCTGGGATTTGTAAAATGAAATAAATTCTTTCTTCTCCAAGTTTATTTTGGTCATGGTTTTATCACAGCAATGGAAGCCTATCTATGACAGGCATTGCCTATCTCTGCCAGTGAGGTATGTTTTTTAGAGGTAACAAAATGATGGATCTTGATTCATGTTCTAATCATATCCCAATTGGCCAGATCCATCTTTCCAGCTAGTCTGGAGGTCTCAATCTGTATGAGAAGCTTTATGACTTTTAGTATTAGTTATCTGTTCCTATAGTCCCTCCTCTGCCCTAAGCTCCCATTCCCTTAGGCCATTTAACCCTTCTTACCCTGTTATTCCCATTTATATCATTGCATTCTATGTTCCTTTCTAGGAAGCTTCTTCCACACCCATGGCCATTTATTACTCTGGATTTTAAAACTGAAACAGGAATGTCTATGATTTCATGGCTAACATCCAGCTATGGGAGAGAACATGTGATGTTTGTTTTTCTAGGTCTGGATTACCTCACTCAGGGCGATTGTTTTCTGTTCCCTCCAATTACCTGCAAAATGTCTCCATTCTTGTTCCATATAGTATTTGAAGTTTTTGATAGAGCATTACAACAAATGAAGAGAATAAAGTGAATAGAAATTTGAAAGAAGAGCTCAAAGTGTTCGTATTTACAGATGATATGATTCTACATATTATGGACTAAAGACTCTACCAGAGAACTCCTAAAATTGATAAATACATTCATCACTGTAGGTGGGAGGGCAAACTGATGCAGCCACTAAGAATATCAGTGTAGAAATTCCTCAGAGCTATAGAAATTGATCTACTATTTGATCCATCTCTACTGCTCTTGGGCATATACCTCAAAGATTCTATGTCCTAATTCAGAAATAATTGATCATCATGTTTCCTGCTGCCTTTTTCTTAATTGTCAGAACTAAAAACAGCTTAGATGTCCATCAACTGATGAATGGGTAGTGAACGATGGGATGTATACACAATGGAATATTACTGAGTTCTTATTATGCTTTGAAATTAACAGTATTATAGACTTTTCATTTACTGCCACCAGTTGCATTTAAGCATGAAACAGACACAATGAGGTCTACATTTGGTTTTGGATTTGTCAGGTACTATCTAGAAAGGAAGAGGAGAACAAGGGGTCATAGTTTTATAAGAACAGAGAGAGTCCATGCGGATAGAAAAGAATGGCAAGGTGCTGAGCTCTGCATACTATAAGCTCCAAAGTGTCTGTATATAGGAGTTAATGTACAAAGAGTTGTGGAATGTAAGAATATAGGGGACAGATAACGGGGTGTTTAGAAGTAAATTTCTAGGGAAGCTGATTCATGAGTAACACCTGGGACATCAAAATGTGGTTGAGATAGTGAGAGAGAAAAGAGTTATCAGAACAAAGCATTGAGTAGCCATACATTTCAAAATATCATCTTTAGGTGCTGAGATTATGGAAACTGACCTTGTAAAACGTATGTAGACAAGTCAAAAAGAAGGGATGGGAAGTAGGATATAACACTGATGAAATCCATTTTACCTTTAAAATTAAGGGTAAGCACACTGACCTTGGACAAGAATGAGGAATAAAAGGCATGGTAGCTCCAAATACAGACTGTGTATAAAAGATAGAGAAAAAGAAAAAACAAACCTTGAGATATATATGACAGGCAGTGTCTATGGGAAATAGTTGGATTTAATATAATAATGATCACTGTTAACTTCTAACAGCATTATACAGTAGTTAGTATTTTCAAATAAGATCTCTTAACCTCAATAAATTTGCACTGCTCATGAAAACAATGTTACATGTGGTAAATTCCAGACAGCCTCATATACAGATAAGATTTGGTCTCTGGAGTGAGAAGAAGCTGAATGTTATTTCCATTATTCTTTATGTCAATGCATGACATTGGCAAATGTCTAGGTATCATTATGAGATTGTGTTTTAGAGGTGAGGAGTGGAAGTCTGGGGTCTTCAAGGCATATCTGTATATCTCAGAATCAGTTCTATATAGAGAGAGGAGAGAGAGAGAGAGGAGAGGGGAGAGAGAGAGAGAGAGAGAGAGAGAGAGAGAGAGAGAGAATATGTCTATATAGTTCTTCAGCTGCTTTGATATTTGGAAGACTCAGGAGGGAAACTTTCTTATTTGGAGATTGGAAGAGAAAGCCCAAGTAGCTAAGGACAGTCACTTTCAAATGCCAAGGCAATCACATCTTCCAACAGTGAGGTCTGTCTCCTCTCACAATATTCTTTCATGGGATTGGAATTGGTATTTCTAGAACAAAAAGACAGCCCATCCTGTGGCAAGATTATATAACATTCAATGCATTTGATAAGAACTGCCCCCCATATAAGTTCTAGGAGGCAAGCTACTGCAGTGACCTCAGATCTACACTTCACCGTACGCTTATAGATCAAAACAAGTGGTGAATTTTACACACTAGCAAACTCCCCAATGCAAAAAGCAAGCCCATTAATATGAAAATATTTCTAAATTTAACAGGAGAAAATGAGAACTATGAGGTCTTAGAGGTATGGAAGCATAATCCAATTTTTGCCAGATATCTTTTCTGCTTAGATTATTTACTTTTGCTATGTTCACTGCTTTATGTTCTTTTACTATTGAATAACACTCCCGAGTATATGTGCTATTGTTATCAATCTCAAATTGTTTTAATGTAAGATATACAGATATATACATAAATATCATACATCGGTGAACAAAGAGAGTGACATGACAAAAACGTAAAGGAAATATCCAGCAGAAATTCTTAATATTTGCGTTTGTTCAGCTTTATACTGGCTGGAAGATGGCCATTCAAAATATTTAACTGCTAATGCCTATAAAAGATTAAGTTTCAACCCACAGGGCACAAATAATGGCTTTTTACATGTATCTTATAGTTTCATAAATGATTACTGTTTCTCATGAAATGAAATATTGGTTCTCTTTGCTTTTACTGTTTAATTACCACCAACCCCTCAATTAATTAATTTTCAATAACTGGCTTTCTTATTATTCTGAAAATAAGTTTGATGGAGATAATATTAATCCAAATCTACTACTGGAATTTTACAAAGACTTCTACAATCTTATAAAACTACCACATTTTGGGGCTGGAGAGATGGCTTTTCGATTAAGAACACTGACTGTTCTTGCAGAAGACCCAGGTTTGAATCCCAGTGCCCACATGGCAGCTAACAATTGTCCATAACTCCAGTTCCAGGG
The DNA here is from genome assembly GCF_000622305.1 of Nannospalax galili. Lineage (NCBI taxonomy): Eukaryota > Metazoa > Chordata > Mammalia > Rodentia > Spalacidae > Nannospalax > Nannospalax galili. The sequence continues at coordinate 1,659,839 of NW_008341889.1, read as the reverse complement.
GATCCTACAGCCTCTCCTGACCTCCAGGGGTATTGCACAATATGAGTGCACTTACCTACATGCAGGCATAACACTCATACACATAAAAAATTAAAAATAATAAGTTTAAAATTACCACATTTCAAGTTCTTACCTGGAAAGTTCTGTGTCCAATAACTGTTTTTTTTTTTTTTTTGTCTCCAGTTTCAATCTCTGACTAGTCACAGGAACATTGCTGTTAACTACGTGGCGATGATCTGCTTAGAATGCACTCACTGTTTTCATGATGTGTTCTGAATATTTCTCCAGGATTAGGCTTTACTGTTGCTTTCACTTTATTTTTGGCAATGCCATTTGTACTTAATCAAATATGTTACTGTCACAATGTCCTTCCCCTGTTAACCTCTCTAAAACATGACTCCAGCCTAATTCACCATTAAAGCCACAGATTGGCATCATTTTCTCTAGAAATCTCTTTGAGCAAATTATTTAGGCATAAATTCTCACAAATCAAGCTTTGAATAAAAGGAAACTAAATTATGGTTGTATCTCCCACGAAGTCACCAGCAATTCCAGTCCTGCTGTGACAGAAAGCTTTCAAGCAGGAGGAAGGCAGATAAAATAAATAACAGCAGGTGACCTGGGATCTGAAATTTAAGTCTGTGAGTGAGCTGAGGGAAAAATGGACAAAGGGCTGGCGTGAACTTCTACCTATACTAATGAGGTTTTTATATCTGTCTTTTCTTTTCTTTCTTTCTTTTTTTTTTTAAATGGTGTCTCCTTATAGCCCCAGTTGACCTGGAACTCACTCACTATTTAGACCAGGCTGACCTTGAGATCTCACAGAAGTCTACTTGCCTCTGCCTCTAGGAGGTTGGGTTTAAAGGATTGTGCCACCATGCCCAGAGCTCATATCTTTAAACAACATTCTTTTTTGTATGAAAGTGATGTTAGGCACATATTTGCACTCACAATAAGTTTCAAGAACTCCAAAATTTATTCATTTTGTTGTGCCATTTTATATCAAGGATGATCCTGTCTTATGTATTGTAAAGACAATTGTAAATATTCAACAACCATTACTTTAATTCTTTTGTGTGAACACAGAATAATCCTTGAAATGCTATTTTAAACCATATGAAACTGTATTCAACTGTAATTTCTTCACAAATTTTGCTATTTTTCACATGACAGTGAGTAAAATGCATTTTAAGTATAGTTTTTTTTTAGCTCTTTATAGCTTGCCTTAGTAACAGAAACAACTTGAAATATATTTAAGTTTAAAGGAATCATTTCTGAATATTGCTGATTACTGATTTAAAAATGACTGATGGAGGTTACTATTCTTTATAAAGAGAATATTCAATGAGAATAGTTATCTATGAGTGCTGTATTTCTAATTCTTACAATACACTTGCTAATATATTATTTTAGTATGAGCAGTGACCATTACGTTAACTCTTTTGTGTGCCTTTTCATATTCTTGGTTTAGACGATTCTACAGTTAACATTCACTATTTTTTAAAATATTTTATTATTTTTATGTTATGTGTATGCATGTTTGTCTGCATGTAGGTAATTGCATCGGTGCCGTGCAATGCCTTCAGAGGTCAGAAGAAGTTGTTGGATCCCCTTGGGAGTGGAGTTACAGACAGTTGTCAGCTGTCATGTGGGTGCTGGGATTCAAACCCGGGGTTTCTGCAAGGACATTCAGTGTTCCCAACCGCTGAGCCAACTCTCCAGCCCCAACATTCACTATTTTTATGATGAAGATGCACCTAACTCTTCGGTATGAGTGTGGCATTAAAATACACAAAAGTCCGTTTCTTCTGTCTTTTACTTGATCTCCAACTACCACAGGGAAATGCAAAAGAATGAAAGTTTATTGTTTTCTTAACAAATAAATAGCTTTGAACATTGGTGTGTTACAGTTCTGTTAGCACTCCAAAGGCAATATGCTGTTGTGCTTTCTTTTTCCAAAAGTCTTGAAAGGCTAATAAAATATTCTAATTAGGAAGATATAGAAAACATGCAAACTTTGGTGATTTGAATGAGGTCTTGTCTCCCATAGGCTCAAGTATTTGAACACTTGGTCAATAGGTGACACAGTTTGTGGAGGTTCAGAACATGTAGCCTTACTGGAGGAAGCATGTCAGTGGGGGTGGACTTCAAGAGTTCATAGCCAAGTTTCATCTCTAGTGTCTGCTTTCTGCTTCCTGTGCCTACTTGAAGGTGTCAATGCTCAGCTTTCTGCTGCTGCTGTCTGCTGCCACACCTGCCCTACTGTGGTGGTCTCTAATCCCTCAGGAACCTAAGCCCATTAAACTCTTCCTGCCAAAAGTTCCTTTAGCCATGGCATTTTATCACAGCAACAGAAAAGTAACTAATACACAAACCTACATGCACACTCACATAAATAATGGCTTTAGTGTACAGAGTTAAATGCATTCAAATCACATTTTTGTAGCTACTTAGTCATTGGTTAGTCTGCTTAAAAATGTGTATTATGTACTAAATGTGTCCAGAAAATGAGTTATATAATGTGAAACTAGGAATGCTTAAAGAGAGCTTGAGCGTTGGCCTCTAAGTAAATCATAAGCTGGTGAGGATGATATATATTAACCTAAAATTAGTGTGTATAAGCATGTTTAAACACTGTGTTAAGTTCAATGTAGGACGTGAAAGGTGAATCGTGAATGAAACGAGAAGATCTTGACATAATCAAAGCTATCAGTGAAAGATTCACTAAGGAAGCTTATATTTAAGATGAGATCTCCAAAAAGAAGCAGGCAATAAACAGCAGATTGAGAGGGGTATGTTCATAGTAACCTGATCCAAATACAGTATTTCACAGACTGAAGGAAAGACACGTGGCCAACAATGAAAAATGACGACAGGCAAAGAAACTGGCTCAGACATGACCATTTTTATAAATCATATTGAAAACTTTTTCCTGAGAGCAAAAGTTAAGTATGATCTGATATTTATTGATTTTTGCCTACTTGGGACCTGTGTTTCAAACTTCCACAACTGCCCCAATTTTCATTTATGAATCCTTTTGATAAATCCACAAGACTCATGGGCTCCATCCTCTCGACCTTAGTATAAGTGAGGCTTATGTCAAGCCCTGATAAGTCAGTCATATCCACCAAAGCTCAGAGTTCTGCTAAGACCCTGAAGATTCTTATTACTAGAAAATACAAATTGTATATTAAAGAATAGACAATGTTCTCTTAAAAATTATTTCTGCCAGGCATGGTAGTGCACGCCTATAGTCCCAGAACTCAGGAGGCAGAGGCAGGTGGATCTCTGTGAGTTCAAGGCCAGCCTGGTCTACATAGTGAGTTCCAGGACAGCTGGGGCTACAGGGAGACCCTGTCTCAAAATACCAAAAAAAAAAAATTATTTCTTGTCATTGTGTGTTTTTCGCTGTTGTTTGCCCTATCTCTTTCTCTTTTGGTGTGTGTGTGTGTGTGTGTGTGTGTGTGTGTGTGTGTGTGTGTGGTTGAATATCAAGGCATACATGTGGACAGCTAAAGAAAACTCTTGGGAGTCAGTTCTCTCCTTCCACCATGGGTTCCAGTAATCCAACTCAGTGTACTGGATAGCGATATCTGTCACCTTGACATACGTTGGAAGAGAACTTCAACTGGGGAATTTCTTTTACTGGCTTGGTCTTATGGACATATCTGTGGGGTATTTTCTTGATTAATATGTGATGTGGGAGGGCCAAGCCAACTGTGGTGGTACCATCCCTGATCATGTAGTCCTGTGTTGTATAAGAGAGCAGGCTGAGCACAGGCCAGAGAAGCAAGCCAGGAAGCAGCGCTCCTCCATTACCGGAGCTCCATGTTCCTGTCCTGAACTCCTGCCCTGACTTCCCTCAGTGATAAACTGTGACCTGGAAGAGATAAGATAAAATTAAACCTTTCCTCCTTAAGTTGGTTTTGGTCAGTATTTTTATCACAGGAACAGACACAAACTAAAACACTCAACAAGTGTCTCTGTGTGCTGAGCCAACCCAGTAATGCAAAACCTGAGATGTTTCACTTGCATTAGTACATCTTAGAATTTTAATTTAATATTTATCTGATTTTTGCTTACTTATAAAGAGATCATAATGAGAATGTTGTTTCAAGCAAATAAGCAAAATGATAACATTTGATCTTAAAAATATAATAAAACTTGTGCATTTCATATAATACAACTTGAACATATTTAGAGCCCCTCCCCTATCTGCACTCCCCCACCCCGTTGTTCCCGCTCATGATTTCATGCATTCTATCACATATACATGGGCTTACAGAGTCAAGTTGATGTCACAAAATGTCCCTCAGTTTGGTCGTCCTATTTAGCATCATTGCCCTAAAGAGCAACAGGGCCCAGTTGCTAATAGGTCTTCAAGTGATATTGGAACTTTTTACCCATTTCCCCACTTCTATGCTGAGTTTTTTCAGGTTTGGGTTTGCATGGGAATTGCGCATGTTTTCATCACTGCTGTTAGTTCATATGAGCATGTGCCCAGCTGCCTAGAGAACTCCATTTCATTATGGTCTTCCACCACCCTGACTCTGACACACTTGGCGCCCTTTCTTCTGCAATGATCTTTGAACTCTGAGCGTCAGAGGTTTACTGTAGGAGTCCTTCTATGGACATGCACTCTGCAGTCTCTTGTTCTCTATGTTATAACCTGTTGTGGCTTACTGGGTTAATAACCCTTTGTTGTGTGAGGATGCTTTAGTGGTGAGAATTAAGATACACACTAATATTTGCTCTGTCCCTTGTTCATCTAAGTTCTATGAGCCTTAGATGGAGAAACTGTATTGTAGACATGTTGCTAAAGGATGGGCACTTCACAGATATTTTTTTCCCTATGTTTCACCAACTCTGGAACTCTATATAGTCTCCATGTGCTGCCAAAAGAAGCTTCTTTGATGGGAAATGACTAGTATATTTGTCTGTAAATATAAAGATACATACTTCACCTACAGTATGAAATTACTTTGTCTATGGATGTGACAGACATAGGTAGTTTTCTGGGATCTATAAGCTCTCCAACCCTGTGTATTTGGATATGTTTACAGTACAACACCTAAGTTCCTCATATAAAGTGGTTCTTAAGTTCAATTAGATAGCTGCTGATTACACTCACAGTAACAGTACTACTATTGCTGTAGTGAAATAGCAGAGCTATACTTGTGAATTTTATATGTCTAGCTAGTCTATGGTGTACACCTATTTTGTAAACACCAGTCTAAAAATTGAAAAGGTAAATTTAGATGAGACTAACACTTACCATAATTGGACTTTAAGTCATCTATAATTTCCCTTTATAATCCATATAGGTTTCAATCAGCCAGTTGAAAGTATTAAGCTAAAGTCTCAGTTTCCTAAAGACAAAGGAAGGAATTAAATCTCATGACTGCAAAGTAGAAAATTTGAATCTACTAGATTCCTGGATTTCAGGCAAAATCAATACTTCATTTCAAGTAAGTGCTCCTACACTGCAAATTTAAGATTTCTTGGGTTCTAGAGCTGTGTAAACCTTTCATATACTGTTTTCCTCAAGGTTGACATTTAGTAATTATTCAGCTTTCTCCTGCAACTATATCAGTGAATGTGTTGGTTGTAGAGTTACAGTGTATTGGCTTATATGAAGGGTCTTCTGTTTGCCTGGTGACCTTGTGCAAAATATTGTATTCCTGCTGTCTCAATTTTATCAGCTCTAATATAGGTATTAAATTAATGTGTTGTTTGAATACTCAAATAGATATTCATAATTCCTTTACTGCAATGTCCAGTCAATAGTAAATAATAAATAAAATATAAAGAGATTAATTACTGTTTACTATTTAACCATCTTGTTCTTCATAAATTAAACATTGTGGGAGACAGGCTTGAGCCTAGGGTGAAAGTTTTAGTGACAGCCATACAGCAGGCCGAGGCAAGGGCCTAACCGCTGGAGCCACAAGGAACGCCTTGTGACATTTGCTCCCATTGGCAGTTCATGAGACTGATGCCTAGAGCTTGCCACTCCTTAATCACTACCCTTGGGATCTAAAATTGCAACACTTAGATACTGCAACAGTCAGGGTCATGTGGTTTTGGGGAATCTGGGCTCTGTAATCTGAAACCCAGTATGCTAATGAGGCATCCTACCTGCTATTCTGTTATGCTAGTAAGGTATCCTACTTGCTGTGCTGTGATTGGACCACTACCCCTATATAAGCTTGTGCCTTCCTGCAATAAACCAGACTTGTGTCACTGAACCTGGTCTCCTGTGTCTGAATGTGGCTCTGCTGACACAGTCTTCTCACCAGCCTTGGGGTCCAGGACCAGGCAGAAGCAGCAACTACAAGAGGCAGCACCAGGTGAGCAGAAGAGCTGCCTCAGCACTGGGTGAGCAGAAAAGTGGCCTCAGCCCAGGGCAGGCGGAAGAGCTGCCTCAGCCCAAGGCAAGTGGAGGAACAGCCTCGACACCCATGAGAACGAAGAAGCGGCACCCACGAGAATGAGGGAGTGACTGCCACTGGTGGTGACTGCAGATCATTAAATGATAAAATCCATTTAAGGTCTTGAGATACAAGACCTTATTTGTACATATACAAGGAGATCAAAATTCACACATTAATAGCATAAATGTTTTTGGTGACTATTTAGTAAATATGCATTCATTTCATATAGACATATATACAAAGACTCCATATATGCATATATGCAATTTAACTGATTACATCCTTCAAATATATAAATGTATGAGTATAAATTCTAATGCATAAAAATCCAAAATTTTCATAGAGAATACCTCTGTATTATGTAATTGTAAGTGATATTCACTATATTTTGCTAAATTTTACCTTTCACCATATATGCTCATGATAAATCCTTTGAAACAAAGGACATAGTTAAAAATAAATAAATAAAATTTGATTATATTCATAACTACACTATTAAGAATTCTCATGCTGAGTGTGGTGGTATACTCCTTTAATCACAGCATTCAGGAAGCAGAGGCAGGTTACCCAGGATTACCAGGAGACAGTTTCTAAGAAAAAAATAATTCTCAAGGATAGGTGATTTGCTTGATTCTGTGTTTTTTGTTTTTCTCAAAATAACTGTTGTGTTATATTCCTTGAAGAAAAATATCTACAGTTGGCTGCTTTTTAAAATGTTCTATCATACATTCCAGAGCTCTCACTGTTTTAATTTGCCTATGTGACAGCTAGTACTGTTCACTTTGAAAGTTTAAATACACATACTTTATATTCAGATGCAGACTTTAAAATATATTACTCTTGCCCAAAATATAAGATGAATCACTTAGCACTTGGCTATTTATATTAAATCTCTGGCATACTTGTTTAGAAACTGAAATCCTAGAGAAACATAAGTTAAGTGGTTTCTATGATATACTCTTCTGACATTCAAGAGACTACTGGTATTTTAGGTTTAGAAACACAAATTTATAGAAATAGAAAGTTTTTCCTTCAATATCAGGAAGATTGAATGTTGATAATACAAAATATATACCACTGATGTAATAATTCAGCCAAACTGGAAATACTAAAACATGCTAGTTAAGGATTTGAGAAGATGGATCAAGTCAGTGGAAGACTTGCTGTCTAAGCCTGAGGCATGAATTAAACCCCCAGAATACATAGAAAAGAGCAAGGTGGCACAAACCTATCTCTAATCCTTGTGTGGGGATACAGAAATAGGAGGACTGTTAGGGTGTGCTAGATACCTAGTGTGGCTAAATCAATGAGATTCTCTTTCAGAGAGAGGTTGTCTCAAAAATGAGACAGAGAGCAGCACAGGAAGATACTTAGTGTTGACTTCTGGCCTCTGCATATACATACACATGCACAGGGTTTGCATACACATGTGTACATGCATGCATACACTATACAAATGCACATTAAAACATACTGATATATGAAGTATTTTTAAATTAAATCAAGAAAAATTCAAAACAAATCAAAGTTAGTAACAATCCAAAACATATTTGCAGGTCAATAAAAATGAATTTACAAATACATCTAAAATCCCAAGCCTGATACACAGCTCTAAACATTCAATAGTCTTTCCTTCCCAGGAAGCTTAACATTGTGCTATTTTTATGCAAACTCCTTCCTCTGTTTTTTTCTTTTTTGCATCTATTATCTGAAATGAGAATTCCCTTCATCACACAGCTTACCTAATCTCAAATCTAAGAAATTGAAGCAGTTATTTACCTTCATATTAATAAAGAATAGCTACTAAAGTTATTCTTAGTATATCAATATTGGAACTATATCATTGAAATATGAAGAAAATATTTCATGAGTTCACTTGTTTAGTATTCTTGTCTCATTTGAACACATTTAAATAACAAAAAGCCCCATTTCTCATGAAACAATGAACCATACTAAGGGAAACTTTCCTAATTTTCTGAGTATATGAGATTATGTAATTTGGGAAGCTCTGGAAAGTTCCTTTGATTCCAGCAGAACTTTGTAGAAGATGCATAAGTACTTCTGGGTAGTCTGGGGAAGGATTAATGGCAGCAATATTTTTGTTTTTGAATGAGGGAGCTTATTAGGTATATAGAAAGCAACAATAAAATACAAATACCAAATAGCAGATCTTTACATAGATAAATAGTAAAACATCATCAAATAGAGGGTCAGAACAGCTATCATAAACTGACTGGACCTACCTTTAAGGTAGCCAACTAGAGTTTCATGAAGAGGGCAGAGGAGAGTGTTCCCTTGGATGAGATTTCCGAGTAAAAGAATAAGTAATAGCAGAAAGGCAACATAATCAAATCAGGAGTTCACAATTTCCAGTGGAAACCAACTGTGGAAATTGAGACAGTCAGCTGTAGTTTCCCTTTGATGATTTTCTCCATGGCTGCTGTCCTTATGGTATAACTTCTCTTTCATTTTTCCCATCTTAGCCACTTTTACATCAGGGAATAAAAAGTGGTAACATCGGACTACCCTGCCAAGAACTAAAAGAGAGGTTTGTCCTGTTTAGTACCATGTTCCTTGTATAATACCCTTCAGGCATACACAGTCACAAAGGTTTACATATTGTATGTGTATTTTTTTGGGGGGGGGATGAGTTAATACTTCTACTTCTGGCTTGTTATAACACTTTATTTATCTCTCCTCTAATTCCCTGTCTAACCTCCCTCCTCTCTTTCCAGTTTAAGTACCCAAATTTACCTCATTTTCTCCTTGATAATACCTGTCTCCTATTACCCACTGCCTTGAATTTCTCTCTTCCCCTTTTCCCCCATAGTTCCTTGTACAGCCTTCCCTTCTGCCTTCCAAGTTGAATACCCACATTTCCCCATTTTTTCCCTTGGTACCATCTCTTTCCTACTATCCCCCACTCCTGGACATTCTTTTCAGTTACCTCCTTGCTTCCTTTCTGTTTTCCCAATGTTAAATCAGGATATGAACACACATATACGGTATTGATGCTAAGATTTGCAAATGAGGGAGAACGTATAGTGTGCTTCACTGAGTCTGTCTTACTTCACTTAGTATACAGTGCCTAGATCCATTTATTTACCTAAACATTTCATAATTTCATCTTTTCTTGTTGCTGAGTAAATCTATTGTGGTTCCACATTTTCACTATCCATTCATCAGTTGAAGGACATTTAGATTGCTTCTATCTCTTACTTATTGTGAAAAGAATAGCAACAAACCTGGATGTACAGGTGTCTCTACAGTAGGATGGGTCCTTTCAGTTTGCCAAGAATGGTATAACTGGTTCTTATGATAGGGTCATTTTTACTTTTGTGAGAGTTCTCTACACTGATTTCCATAGTGGTTGTTTGAATTTGCAGTCCCACCAGCAGTGGATGATCACTTGTTTCTTCACATTCTCTCAAGAATTTGGTGTCTTTTGTTCTTTTGATCCTAGCCAGTCTTACTGGGGCAAGATGGAATCTTAAGGTGGTTTTTATTTTCATTTCTCTAATTATTAAGGATGTTGAGCACATTTGAAGGTGTTTCTCAGCCATTTTTATGTCTTTGTTTGAGAAATCTCTGTTCATGTCTTTATTCCAGCTTTTTATTGGGTCATTTATTCTCTTGTTTCTTTGTTCTTAAGTTCTTTGTATATTCTTTATATTAATCTGCTGATGGATGCATAGTGAAGACTTTATGTGATGCAGTGGGTTTCCTTTTCACTTTCTTGTCTGTTACTTTGTATGTACCAAAGGTTTTAAGTTAAATGAGGTCCTATTTTTTGATACAAGTCGATGTTATTGTCTGAGCAGCTGATGTCTCCCCAAAGAACACAGACTATTGCCACAGCCCTTGATTGCTTCCCAGAACTTAAAAGTAACACCCTATTGTTGGAGACAGAACAAATCTTAGACACAGGACTTGGAGCAATAGAGCTGAAACTGACCTGGAAGCTATTCCTTGAAGACTAGCTCTCTCACAGTTCTAGGGGATATTATGCAAGCTGCTAAGGGAGAAGATTAATCAATGGATCAACCGAGATATAAGGCCTAATAATAACAAAAACTAACACAGCAAACTGTCTTTATTGGTGAAGTAGTGGCACTTTATCTAGGGGGTAATTAGCAACTATCTCATTGGAATTAAAGTCTCAATGGAAGGGAATGGATGGGTGGCACTGTAAATATACCAAAATACATATGACTGGAGAGGTCATATATACTAGAGAAGGCCCTAGCTCTATCGTTTCTCAAGACAAATGAAATTTCTAACTGTATACTAAATATTGATTCCTATATTTACAGAAAAATATACTGTACCCCACTCATCAATAAAGCTACATTTTCCAATGGTTGGAATGCTTTTACAGAGTTCCACAACTGGTCACACACAGAAAATATATGTTTGAGAGATTCTAAGCCCTAAGTGACACATTTACAGTGGAACCTTTACACCTAATGCTCATGGAACATAGTGGAACAGGGAGTAGAGAAAATCCTAATGCATCCATCAACTCTTAGCAGTGAAGCTTCCTTATACAACAGAATGTAATGCACACAGAACACCACAACTGGCCAATTTTAGAGAATAAGAGACTTCAGAGTTCTTCTGCATGGATAGGGCTCCTATCTTATATTCCACCCACCAATGACTCAGGGACCACTACAGAAGAGGGGGCTGAAAGATTTTAACAGCCAAGGTTGATGCAAGAACATAAGTAAACAGGCTCATATGAACTTGCAACAATGGTGGCAGCATGCACAAGACCCATACCCACTCATTCAGACAAAACACAGGATAGAACTGGGGTAAGGGCCAGTAGGCCCCAAATTTGACAAGGAACTATTGGTAACTAATTACTGTTGTGTGAGGGAGAGTAGGTCTTTTTTTTAATGGAGTGACTCTAGATAAGCTGGCTAGACTCCAGTGCATGAATTTGCACCAAGGACATCTAGGGACAAATGCTTGACAAGATAGACTTTAACACATATAACAGAGTGCAAGAAATACAGTGGGGGTGGCTATAGAAAGGGGTTCTAAATTTGATTAATATCTATTACATAAAATGCACAAAACAATACTTTTTTAAAAGTAACGTGTTGGAAATGTTCGTCTTCTAGCTCTTCTCAAGAGCACCTGTTTTACTCACGATGTAAAGAACAACAGCTTTTTTCCCTCTGTCACAGGGTTCGGGAAGCCAGCCTATCCTCAGACAAGGGTTCTTGGAGTACAGAGGCAAAATGCTTGGTTCTAAAATGGAGGGTGAGGGGCAAATTCTAAATACAGTGTAGATTACATCCTCAATTCTGCCAATATTGGGATTTAGTAACAACAGATTATGTTGATAATAAATATTTAGTATGAACAGATTAAGGCTTACAGCTTTATAAAAGTACCCAACCAAATCTCACAAAATAAGCATTCTAAATAGCATATTTACTACAAAGATTAATTTTATAGATGATTTCATAATACAAAGAGAACCTAGATTGGCAAATCTAAGCAAATAATGCTTGTATTGCACTGTGGTAGCAAAAACAAAGGGCAGAGAAATAAAGCTGCAAGCCTAAGATCTTGAACAGTGGTAGTCCATAATCATACAACATGTGTGTTTAGACTCCTTGGGACATTATAACACAATACCCTAGGTTGGTGACTGTATATGCCTCTTACTTTGTCACAGTTTAAAAGGCATCAAGTTTAAGGATCAATGTGACATCATATGTCATCAGGGTTCATTTTTATTTATTCATTAATTTATTTGAGATTCTTATACTATCTCATATATTGAAAGATGGCTTTGAACTCAATATGTATGCCAGGTTGCCCTCAAAGTAGATGTCCTTCTGCATTAACCTCTTTAGTAGCAGGGATTATAAATGTGCCACCATGCCAAACAGAGTTAGTTTCTAGTGAGGGCTCTGTTTTTATAAATATTATTGCATTATTTTTTGTGAACTAAAAAGCAGACTCTATTCAGGACCATTTCATGAGAGTTAAGGGATGGTTCAATGAGATTTGTCAGGATGGGGGAAGATTGAGTTCACCTCCCTCTAAGAGAGGATAGACAGCGATAGTGTCAAGCTAGGAAGCAGAATGGGGTTGATTGTAAGCAAAATTAGGAAGAAGAAACATTATGGATGAGGGAAATTCTAGTTAAACTGACAAATCATGATTCTTGATGAATACTACATTCCCAGGTAATATCATCTGGCAGATGGTGACCTAAATGTATATTAAAAGTGGTCATATATGCAGGATATGCTTGCTAAGTTAATTTAGCATGGTTGTTTATAAATAAAAAGGATTGTGCAAAGAAATGCACAAGTAATTCTAAGAAATTAATCAGCATCCAATTAAGTTTTATCAAAATACTCTTGTCAGGTCTACATGCTTAAAGAGGTCTGAGTTATCATTGTCTTTACATAGCCTGTTAAATGTGTAAGCACACACAGAGGAGAAAAGGCAGAGATCGACATACATATAGAGGGATACAGAGATAGATAGAGAGAAAAGCTCCTAACACAAGGGCATTGACTCTTATTATGCAATACCCTACTCATATCATCATTTAAAATAAATCTCTACTCTAAAGACTAGAACTTCCAATAGAGTCCCACCATGAATGAAGGCTTCAGTGTGAATTATTTTTAAAAATGCACAGTAGCCTGTAAAAATGTCAAAAGAACCTTGTACCTAAATCAACAACTCTTGTACTGGAGAGACATCTCTGGAGAGACACATTTGTCTCTTTAAGAGGGCTGAGGTCCAGTTCCCAGCACCCATGTGGCATCTCACAATCATTTAACTCTGGCATCAGAGGATCATACACCATCTTCTAACCTCTATGTGTACCCAGAACACACATGGTGTACATATATGCAGCCAAAAGGCACGTGTTTAAAACTACTGCTCTTAAGGAATTTCACAGCTGGGAAAAGGTGGTGCATGCTATAACCCTAGCATTCAGAAAGATAATGCAGGAGGATTGTCAAGAGTCTGTGACTAGCCTGAGATTACATAGGGACCTCAAAGTCAGAGCCTCCCACAGAAAGTAAATGAATAAACAAAAATCAAAATAAACTAATAATATTAAATCCCTTCACAGCCAAATAAAAAGAGAGATTATTATTTATTGAGAAGGAAGGGAGGAGTAATTCAGCACCAAAACATATTCTTTGAGCATTCAAATCTGCAAGCTGGGTGCATTATTTTTGAACACCACAAATTTTAAAATGAAACTCTTGTTCACACGGAAGACATATAAGAAATATAGTTTTAATATTTTAATTTTTTTGATTTTTGCAATTTTCGTACAAAATAATTTGATGGTATTTATATTTAAATCCTTCTGCCTATTCTCACCTCCTCTTAGTATCCCCAGGCCCAATTTAATGTACTCCATAATAGAATCTGAAATAAGTTCCCAAATGTCCTTCAGTATGGGTCCATCCACTGGAGACTGGTTAACCAACAAACAGTCCTCTCCCTATAAGAGACTGTGTTTCTCCTTCCCAGTAGCCATCAGTTACCACAAGTTCCTTAGGCTGAGTTGAGATTTCTTACCAAGATGCCCATGTCTATGTCATGATTTTTCCTCTTTTGAGCTTGCATGGGACTAGTGCATGCTGTCAGTTGCTGACAGTTCATATGAGTAGCTGATCAGCTGTTTGGAAAAATCTATGTCCATGCAATCACCTAACACCTCTGGCTTTTAAACTCTTTCCTCCTCTTCCACAAGGATCCCTGACTTTTTGGTGGCAGAATTATGAACTGGATGCCCTATTCAGGGATAAGCTATACAAAGCCTCTTGTGATCAGCTCATTGGCCAGTTGTGGATTCCTGTGTAAATCACCATCGCTTGCATAATGAAACTTACCTGGTGAGAGTTGAGAGATGCATTCGTCTTATATGAAGTGGTTGAATTGAAGATGTTTCTGTCACTCAGGGGTAAGTGTCTCACAGATGTTTATTCTCTGTGTTTGAACACTTTCAGAACTCTGTATTATTTTCCATCGATTGTAAAACAGTTTCTTTGGTGAGTGGTGAGAAGTGTACTTTTCTGTAAATACAAGGATACATGTTTAGAATGAAGTAATACATTATATTGGTCTAGGGATGTAACAGTAGTTTTTTTTACTCTGTGATGTATGATCTCTCCAACCATGTGTATTTGGTTAGGTTTACAGGACCACACATACATTCCCTCCTATTGAATGGACCGTAATTCTAAGTAGACAGCTGTTGATTACCACCAAGTAAAAGTGCAACTACTACATCAAAAGCAATAGATTGCTGTGACAGTTGTTTATTAGGCTGTACTGGAGGTAGGAACATTGACTCCTTTTCTCCCTTGGCAGCTTGTGTCGTGTCCTCTGATACCACGAGAGCTCGTCTGCAGAGAAGAGCTTCCGGGTCAGCTGCATCTTGACTGCTGCAAGTTCTCTGTCCCAAATATGACCAGTTTTCAACAATAGGCTTTTACCTTAAAGAACTAGGAGACAATAAAGAGCTGTTGCAATAGCCAGTGTTATTTTGGGAGTATTCTGGACTACTCTGACCAACAACTCGAAGAAAGGTTTTCCCTGCCTGGAACTGTATTTTGTTGCACAGCCTTTGGCAATACACTTGCACGGGTATATTTATTATATGTCCACTTTACAGCAAGAACTTTGAACTAATACAGTTCCCTCTGGTTTTTCCCACCACCTAAACATTATTTATCTTTCCTCTTACTCCCCCTGTTTAACTCTCCTGACGTCCTCCACAGTTAAAGTGCCCTCTTTACCAATTTCTCCCTTAATAATTCCTGTCTCTAACTAGACCCATTTCTCAAGCTGCTTCTTTCTCTTTGGCACATGGTTACTTTCTACTTCCTTGGTTTCTATTGTTACATCTAGATATAGACTCACATCTAAGGATTTGGAGTTAAGATGGACAAATGAGATAGAATATACATCTCTAATTTTTTGAGTCTCTGATATATCACTTAATAAAAGTTACTAGCTTTAGCCCTTAACCTGCAAATTTTCTTCTTCTTCTTCTTCTTCTTCTTCTTCTTCTTCTT
>NW_008341889.1:1634772-1644201 GCF_000622305.1 Nannospalax galili | reverse complement strand
TCTCTCTCTCTCTCTCTCTCTCTCTCTCTCTCTCTCTCTCTGTTTTTTTTTATTTTTTGAGACAGTGTCTTCGTATAGCCTCAGCTGGCCAGGAACATACTATGTAGAGCACAAGGGCCTTGACCTCACACAGACATGTCTTCCTCCTCCTCCTATGCACACGATAGAAACCTGGCTTGTGAAGTTTCAAAGGGAAGTGGAGGCTTTCAGGGCTTTTTGTGGAATATTTTGAACTGAAAATCAGTGGTCTGGTCGACTGGGGCTGAAGAATCAGCTACGTTAAGAAGAGATTAGAATCACTAACGTGAAACCTTTGCTTTACTTGGAGAATTGTTGCTGGTCAGCTGGTGTTGAAATATCAGCTGTAAGTAACAAGAGAACAGCATCACTGTGGCAACATCTTCTGGGAGGTATTTCATCAGGCTTGTCACAAAAGCTATGGTCCAGAAGGGGCCCAAGCCTCCATCTCAAGACGGAAATTGGAATTGGTAATGTGTAAGAGTCTCCTGTATGGTTCTGGTGCTGAAAGAACGAGGATTCACAGAAAGCAGGTGAGGCTTGGCACTCTGAAAGGCCAGGAAAATGCCATTAGTGAAAGTGCAGCCTCACAGTGAAAAACCCCAGGACTGAAGGGGTTATGGAGAGAATCTGAGGCTTTGCACCCCAAGAAGCCAGAAGAGCCCATCTGCGAAGGTGCAGTCTCAGATTCAGTAGAAACATCAGCTTTGTGGAGATGCCAGAACCATGGGGCGACCACCAAGAGCAGCAGGTATGGAATGGAGCCAGCCTGGGTCTGTGACACAGCTTGTGTGTGCTGTAGATGATAGAATCAGAGAAGTGGAGCTGTCAAAACCCTTTGAACCCAGAAGATCATGAGTGAATACCCAATGTCCAGCCTTGATATACTTTGCTGGACTTAGGTTTTGCTTAGTTGTGCCCAATTTTTCCTTTTTGTAGTAAGACAGTACTTATTTTGGATTTTTCAGGAGCCCAGAGTTAAGAGATTTTTAAAGGAGACTATGTATGGTTTTAAGTGTTTGGATAGTTTAAGGACTGTGAGACTTTTAAGGTTGTACTGTCTTATGGTGTGATAATGTTTCCATCATATCATGGGCCTAAGAAATGGAAAGGGTGTGATTTAATAGTGATGTGTTTGTGTGTTAAATTGACAAGGGGTCAATTGTGCTGGACAGCTTTAGTTGTCAACGTGACATACTTAGGTGAAGGGAGCCTCAACTGGTGAATTTCCTCCACTGGACTGGCCTGTGGCCATGTCTATGGAGCATCTTCTTGATTCTTGAGTGATATGGGAGGGGCCTATACCACTGAGGGTGGTGCCATCCGTTGGTGGTGGACCTGTGGTATATAAGAAAGTAGGCTGAGCAAGGGCCAGGGGAGCAAGCCAGTAAGCAGCGTTCCTCCATGGTCTGTGCTTCAGCTCCTACGTCCAGGTTCCAGCAGTGAGTTCCTACATTAGGCTCCCTCAGTGATGAACCTGCGAAATAAACCCTTTCTTTCCCAAGTTGATATTGGTCAGAGTGTTTCGTCACAGCAATGGAGAAGCAAACTAGAATACTTGAATCATTTGGCAATTATCTAAATCCCTGTGCTAAACCTTATTTTTGAGTATTTTGCATTTTCATAATTCTCAGTCTAAAATATAAATTTCTTTCTCATTGAAAGATTACTTCCAATCTCATGTTCTTTTACTCTGCAGACTTTCATTCTTTTTGTTTTATAATTTTTATTATAAGCTTAGGTTTTTCTTCAATTGGCTTTTCCATGTTTACAGTTTTAGCTATGAGTATTGTGAGTAGTTCAAACATTCTTTGTTGGTCTAGTGAATATCTTTATTACCACCATCTTGTGGTTAATGATTTATTATTTTAATTTTAATGTCGTCTTTGTGTTATAGAAATGGAACAGATCACCAAAGTAACTACTCTTTTTCTTTCTTCCACTGACCCCATTCACAGCTCAGCTTACTAGCAACCTTAATAAAACCACTGTTCACTGATAATTCTTTTTTCTAATCTGTTTTTAATTGAATTGATAACTCCATGAATGAATGTTCAATTATTACCTGATGACTGAATGGGTAAAAATATCTTTCTTCAAGGATGAGGACCTAAGTCTAATTTTCAAAACATACGTGGTTGAGGGAAAGAACTGACTCTGTAAGTTATCTCTGACTTCCATATATGCCCTATGGCACACACACACACACACACACACACACACACACACACACCACTGCATGTACCTACACAACACTTTACCAGAGACACACAGACATAATAAATAAATCAAATTGCTAAAAATTAAAAAAAATCAGCATGCTGACTTTGTCTTCTTAATTAAATCTTTAAAATATTTTATTTAATATTTTTATTTCATGTATATGAATGCATTACCTGCATATATGTAGGTGCATCCATGTCATGCAATGTCCACAGAGGTAAAAAGAGGGTGTAGGATTCCCTGGAACTGGAGTTATGAAGTACTGTTTGCCATCATATTGGTGCTAGGACTTAAATCCAGTACTCCACAAGAACAGCCAGTACTCTTAACTGCTGAGCAATTTCTACAGCCCCAGTAATAAATTAATTAAATATTGACTGTAACTGTATTCACCTAGATATACATATACATTTTCTTTTTTCTAGATTTTTTAAATTTAATAACCATATAATTAGAAGAAGCATTTCATTACAACAGCATTGACATATTCAATAACAATTTCCAGAGCTAAGATGCATCTCTTTCAAAATTGGCTGTAAATTTTTAGGTTTATAGTTGAATTACTACAGTTATATAATATTGTAGTCTGCATAAACCCTATAAGACATAAAATTAAATGAGGTTTTAAACTTTCAAAATATCTCCATTTCATTATTAAAATACAGTTTCATACAGAAAAATTCATTTTTAATACAATTGACACTAAGATGCACATGAGTTTCTAATCTCTATATATCTAATTATTATTATTAGTCACAGTTCATTAGTTTCTGAGGTCCTTGGCATCTGAGCATGGATATAAAGTCATCAAGTAGATTTCAATGGTAATGTTTTTCACATCTGCTAATTATTAAGGAGGAAATTTTTATGCTTTGAAGATTTTTTTCTTTTTTTCTAATTTATTTATGCACCCACTTCCCAGGTAGCGCCCTCCCATAGCCTCCTTCCCCCAACTGGAGACCTTATATTCTGATATCCCTGCTACTGTCTGCTGTGTTGTCAGCGCACCCAGCCATTCCCCACTACTTGCCCTTCTGGTGAATATAGTCAGCCTATCTAGAGGTCTTTGTTTTAGGAGGGTAAGCTGTTCCTCATCTAGCGGTAATCAGTTGTCTATATTCTTTTGTATAAGATTGGGGTCTGCTGTTCATTTTCCCAGTTCTATGCTGGGTTACAACCTGGAAATCCCTTTGGCCACCCTGGACAACAACTCAAAAGAAAGTATCACTTTTCTTGCATTGTTCCTTGTTATGTAGCCTTTAGCTATACATATGGACTCTTATGAAATTATATTGGCCCCTTTAATCTTTGGTTATACTTTACTTTTGGATGTTTAAGGCCATACAGTTGGTCCAGACAAACCAATTTATTTTTTACTCTTAAGGTCGTTTGAGGATCTGTTCCTCAGGGGTCACATGGGCTTGAGAGGAGCCCCTGGCTCCTTTCTTTTACCAGTTCTGCCTATGTGAAGATAAGTCAAAGGTCCTGCTCAACCATGGTTGGCTTTGCTTGGAAGCATGGAGGAAATGATTCTTCTCTGTTGATCCTCCTCTTTATAGACTGGACACTGGTTCAAGTCTATGTGGTGGGGTCTCCTCAGCCTCCTTGATCAAGAGGACAGGTGACCCACCACCATTATAGGACATTTTGAGAGATGCTCATAGTCCCCTGGAACTAGTGGACCTTGGAGGGCAAGGATCAAAAAGTGTCCTTTATGTCCCTTTGACCAAATTATTATAGACTTCAAAGTATGTCTGTTAAACACCCAAGAAGGTTAGTTCCACCAGTCTGGTATTTTTAATTACTGTGTGTCATGTAGATAAATCTTGGGCAAAGACCAGTTGTTCTTAGTTAAACCTTACCTAGACATATATTTCTTGATCTGCTATGTATAAGTTGTCAGTAGCCTGTAGGAGTAATATGGTTCTCTCTGGTATTCAAAACTAGCTAGGCATTGTTTATTTCTCACATTGTCTCACCCCTCCGGCATGGTTTTCCCATTAAGGTGCCCAATTTCCCCCCTCTCTACCTTATTAATACCCTTCTCCTATGGTCCTACCTCTCTTGAGCTCCTTCTTTCCCTTTATCCCCTAGGTTCCTTGTATACCCTTCCCTCCCCCATCCTTTAAACTAACCCAATTTTTATCCATATCTCCCTTATTAAGGCCTGTTTCCTACTGTTCTTCTCTTTCAGGTTATTTCTTTTCCTTTACCTCCCTGGTTCCTTTCCATTATCCTGGTTCATGTAGTTATATCTTATTGCATACTTATTTATCAGAGTCTGGTTCTAGGATCCACATATGAGGGAGAACATATGTCAATTTTTTTCTGAGTCTGTGTAACTTCATTTAGTATAACAGTTCCTAGTTCCATCTATTTACCTGCAAATTTCATGATTTCGTCTTTCATTACTCGAGTTAAACTCTATCTTATAAATGAACCACATTTTCATTATCCACTCATCAACTGAGGGACACTTAGGTCACTTCCATGTCTTAGCTATTGTGAAAAGAGCAGCAACAAACATGGATGTACAAGTGTCTCTGCGATAGGATGAGTTATTCGGGTACATGCCAAGGAATGGTATAAGTGGGTTAAATGGTAGGTTCATTTGTAGTTTTTTTTTTTTTTAAGAGTTCTCCTCACTGCTTTCCATAGGGGTTAAACCAGATTGAAGCTCCACCAGCAGTGGATGAGTGTTCCCCTTTCCCCACATCCTCTCCAACATTTGGTTTAAGAGTCACAATTTCTTTTGAGAAAACATGGTATATCTTCTTTTGAAAGAAGCATTCTTTCCTATTTTTCTGATTAGAATTTTTTAAAAATCTGACTGAAAATGTTTGTCTATGAGAAGGTACAGTTCCAGCTAGAATTAAATGCTGTATCAGTTAACTGACTTACTGATATTGTTCAACAATTGTTCATTAATTCATGACACAGAGCAGCAGGGTGACATTCGACAATTTTTTCAGCTTCTTTCAGATTCTCTGACAATATTTTCAATAGGTTCTGGCTTTCTTGCAATAATACATTTTATCAATCTTACTTGCTGACTTGACAGTTGCTTTAATCCCAGTACCCACCTCAGCCTGGTAGTTTACTTTTTCCTTTGTTATTAATCGATTTCACCAGATATATCATCATCAAACCATAATAATTTCCATTTTTAATTGAATGGATTACATAGATTTCATTCTTCCAAAAGTTGTAGAGTATTTTTTGTTTTTTATTACTTTTTCTTGTTCTTGAAAATTTTATACATATATACAGTAAAACATCACTATAGTCACCCCATTTTCCTCCTCCAACTCCCTCCAACATAATCTCTTCTCAATTTCATTTCCTTTTTTTGTTTATTTAAAAATCCAAACATGTATACACATTACATCCATCCCAACTCTACCCCATGCAGCTGCAGATGGTCCTCCAATGTATCCCTCTCAACATCATGTGTTAAAAATAAAAATAATAAACCACTGAGTCAGAATATTCCTGCCCATGTGCACCTGTTGTGGCTGTCATCCACTGGGACATGGGCAACCTACCAGTGGTCATCACCACCCAAAAGAAAGTGACTTTTCCTCCCCCAGCAGCCATCAACTGCCCTTATCTCCTCAGCAAGGGGTGGGTCATCAGGAGACCCACTCATATGTGTAGCACCCATCTCATATCTTCCCAATATGTATGCTCTTACATTCTTTCACCCCCTCTTCTGTGATGTTCCATGAGCTTTGGTGGGGAAGAGTTTGATACACATATTCTGTCTATGACTGAACTCTCAGTCACTTATTCTTGGCATTTTAAGTAGTTATGAGCCTTTACTTTAACCACTTTCCCTTAAATATGATATCTCTTCTTCCCATCAGGCTACATAGCACCTTCTAGCACTATGAAAGACAGCCTGCAGGGAGAGAGTTTCTTGGTCAGTTAAAGAATTATCTATGTCCTGCAAATGAACTATTTTGTGTCTTTAGTGATTGTGTATGACTGTCTAGTTATGATGGACCATCATGAAAAGTGGCAATAGCCTGTACTGTTTGGGGAGCCTCGTTGCTGTTAGCTAGGATTATGGCATTCAATCTGAGTTTAGTTTCTTTAATAACTCGCACATCATTTGACATCAGTTAAAAGATGTAACAATGGCTTGCATAATTTATCAACATACTGTGACTTTTTGCCATTCAAATGAAGAGATTTAGGGATTGAGAGTAGGGGTTTGTACAGTCTTTATACCATTAGGTAGGTTTCTAAATCCAAGTTTTTTTTGGGGGGGGGGAACCAATGAAAATAGTGAATTTATGGGCTCTTTACTTCAAATGTCCTATCCAGTCCCTCAGCAAATATTTCATCTCTTTAACTTTGCCTTCTTGTTTCTACACTGATGCAGCCTTTACATTTTTGACTCAAAATTTTATGGTGTTGTAACTTCCTACATCTCTAATCATTCTGTTGACATAAAGTGTACCCATATTTCATGTGGAGATTAATATTGCTTCTGATTCCTGGCAAAGAAAAGTACTGGCTCTATATAAAATGCTAATGTGAAAGACATTTTTGAGCAAAAGAAGAAAATACTTAGGAATATGCTGAAAGTGGTTCATGGAGGAAAAAGTGAATTAACTGTGTAAAATATTCCTCAATTGAGTATACATTTCAGAGATGTTCTGTTCATTGTAAAGTTCTCAAAATATAAAAGCTTATACTCATTCAAAAGTTTACCCATATGTGCCGTTTATTTCCCAGGTAGAGCTTTTGATTCAATATTGAATCATGATTTATTTATACTATTTTGTAAACCATTGAATAAGGATATCTTCAGGATAGACCGAACCTGATTTTTATTGTTCTTATAAAATTTTCAGATGTTCAAATATTACCTGTCAAGGAAAATCATTACTAACATTCTCTCCTCCATAGATCTTTGGCATGTTTATTTGCATTGTAACATCTGGCTCACACTACAAATTTTATTGAACATAAACATAAATCCATGAATTGGCAGTTTATCTGCTGATTATTCTAATGCCAAGAGTATATACTATAGGGAATCATTTTAAAACTCACAGGAAGCAACAGAAATTTTCTACTAACATTTTCTTTATTTTTCTGAAGTACTAGTACAAAACAATATCTTGAAAAACAAAGCACTGGATCACTTCAACATCCAACCTCCAGAAATGATAAACAGTAAATGTTTTCTGTAGAGCATTTTCTAGTCATTGATCACACACTGTTAAATTGAATCAGTCCACTGAAACTGTTATTTCTTCTATTTCTCCAGTGGATTTATTTTCACTGATGTAAATTATGTATCTTATTTTAATTATTAAAGTTTTTTTAGTAACCTTGTGTTGGTGATGTACATATTTACAAAGGGATAATGAATGCAAACAATCGAGGTAGCTCTTTGGAAACAATAAAACTGCAGTGTCTTTGTTTCACCCAACAATATCATATCTCTTTCTACATAGTGCTACAGTGCCAGAGTGTTCCATCTGCCTATTTATAGTGTGACTATTCTTTGAGGATGACTTGAAAAGTATCCAATTAAAATAATCAAAATAATTCCCACATTATTCATTCAGTAATTTAAGACACATCAAAGAGATAAACTAGCAATGGAAACATTTTAATAGGCTTAGGTGAGTAATCCATCTCTAGAAATTGGAAATATGATCACAATATGAGAGTAGTAATCCTAGCAAATGATGTATAATGAGTGTGATAAACAACTAAGCAGTCACCCTCTCTTAATAATGGTTTATTTAAAACTCATACTTGATGAATTGGAACTATGCAAGTATCATATAAATTTCAGGCACAATATCCTGAAATAAAATTGAAACAATTGTGCTGTTAAGATGGGCAGCTAACATGGAATGTTTGTATTTCTAAGGCTTCCTTGATGTAAATGGCTTTGAAAATTTTTATGAGTCCCTGGTCAAAATCCTGTAGCACTTCTCTTTATGCAGATTGTACAATGTTTTCCTCATGTTCTAACTTGGATGCCGTGATTTTCTCATTGAGAACTAAGAAGTGAATGGCCATCTTTATCATGTCACATATAAAGCAAACACATCCACTGGCACTATTGAGAATCACCTGGAGTTGGGAACCTTAAAAACCTCATGTTCCTTTACTTTCTTTGCTCCTGTATTCTTTAGAAAAAATTACTCTGTACAATCCTCACTACAGGAACTAGGAGTTGTGTGTCATATTCTTGATTGCTATTTGTTTGAATCTTTTGGAATTCTTCTAAGAGATTTTTCCTCTTCTCAAGCATTTATTTGTTTTTTCAATTATTTTTATTTATGGCATAAATGAATATTTTGTCTATATTTGCAGGTCTAATGATACAGTAACATTAACATATTCTAGCTTTTGTAATTTAGAGCTCAGTGTGTGATTTACAATTATTTTCTTCACAGTTGTTTCAAGATTTACAAGATACTGCTCACTCATCTTGAATTTATCCCGCCCCTTCTACAATCAATCATTTCTCAAAGTCTTAATTTCTACTAATGAATTATAAATTAAAAGAACTGAATGTGAGATGGGCTTAATGCCATTGTGGTTGCTTCTCTAGTCCAGCTGACTGAGAAAATAAATCACAGTCTTCTACTGTGTACATGCGTGTGTGTGTATGTGTATGTGTGTGTGTGTGTGGGTGCATGTGTATGTGTATATTTAAACATTTCTCTATATAATTTGTATTGGTATTATTCATGAAATGACTTTGGACTGTCTCTCCAACTCTCATCTATTACATTATTTATCATGCTAGCCTTACATCTTTCTAGCTTTTACTCTAGCAATAAGAAAAGTAACTTCTATTTTGCATCCACTTATGCAATCTGATTACATACAGTAGAAGTAGAATGATTAGGCCATCTTCCAAGAGGCAAGTAAGTGTATTATTTCCATGTATTTTTTTCTGTTTTGGAGAGAGCATTCAACAGTTCTTATGTTTGCACATTTAGCTATTCCCATTATTGAAGTTGTTTCATGCAATTGTAGCTGTTAGATCATCTTGTCACATTCTTCATCCCACTCTGAGATTATATGAAATTCGATAGGGAGAGAGAGAGAGAGAGAGAGAGAGAGAGAGAGAGAGAGAGAGAGAGAGAGGGGGGTGTGTGTGTGTGGGGGGATGTAAAAGACAGAAATTGTGTGTGTGCTATTTTTTTT
>NW_008341889.1:1588418-1634739 GCF_000622305.1 Nannospalax galili | reverse complement strand
CATGCACTTCTCTCTCGTTGATAAGCTCGTCTCATACCCTATTCCGCTCAGAGAGTATATGAAATTCGATAGAGAGAGAGAGAGAGAGAGAGAGAGAGAGAGAGAGAGAGAGAGAGAGAGAGAGAGAGGTGTTTGCCTATGAGGGTTCATGTAGAAGACAGAAATTGACTTTGGGATCTTTTCTTCATTTAAGTATTAACTTTAATTTTAAAGCTCTCTCCCTCTTTCTCTCTTTATGATGTGCCTGTATATATGTATGCTCACATGTATAAAATCATATGTGAGTGCTTGTGCATTTGTGTGCATGTGTGTGCATATGCATAGGAAGGATGGGAGCTGATGTTGGGATTCTCCTCAATCACACTACACATTATTCATTGAATCATTGTCTGTCAATTGAACTCAAACTCATGGATAGAACTAGGCTTTCTAGACAGTTAAATCCAGGATTCCCTGTCTTTGCCTTCTGAGTCATTGAATTACAGGTAGCCTGGCATGGCCATCTCACTTATATTGGTTCTTGGGTTCTGAAGAACTATGGTTCTCATACTTGGAAGTAGTTACCTGCTGAGCCATCTTACCAGCCCGTTCCATCTATTTTTTGAGACAGCATCTCTCCCTGGACCTGGAACTCTCCATTTTGGCTACACTGGACCTGGAACTCACCAGTTTTGCTAGATTAGCTGATCAGCAAGACCCAAGGTTTCAGCTGTCTCCACCTTCCCAGCAGGAGGATTACTGGCATGCACTCGCACACCAAGTTTTTAAACAGGTGTTGGGAATCAAATCTTGGTTCTCATGTGCATGCAGCAAGAATTTTAGCCACTGAGTTATCTTCCCAGCTCCTGAACGTCTGAGTCATTTCATTTCCATATAGTTAGTCTTAATTTTTGTGTTGTTAGAGTGTACAGCCTTTGCTGAATGCAGAGTAATGTACAGCCACCATTACGGCCTCCTGAAGAACAGATTCTCTAAACCATTTTCCTGTACTTCATCTATTCAACATCTGCTTTCCCTATCCCCTAGTGAACACTGAAATTTGTATAACTATAATGTTGTCCTAACTTGTCTTGAATAATTTAGTTTGTATCCATTATTATCATGGCCCCTTCACGAAGAAATATGCATTTCAGATTCATCCATGTTTTCTCAGGTCCCGATGATTCATTTATTTTATTGCTGAATTGTGCATAGGTGTATTAATTTGTTCATAAATTAACATAAGAAGTACATTTTTCTTTCATATAATTACTTGTAAATTATGAATAAAACTATTAACATGTAAGTTTTTTGTAACTGTAAGTTTTCAAGATAATTTCCATATTTAAATTTTTGTTAAATGTATTAATCTGGTGTGTGTGTGTGTGTGTGTGTGTGTGTGTGTGTGTGTGTGTGTTTATGGTTGAGTGCATATATGCCATGCTGTGCATGTGGAGGTCATAGAACAATTTGTGGGAGTGTATTCTCAAGATCAAGATCAGGAAATCATGCTTGGTGGCAAATGCCTTTGCTTTGTGAATTGCTCACCAGCCTGAGTTTCCAAATTTGTTGAGTAAACATCCCTGAGTTGATTGAAAGACTATAATTAACTTTTGAAGAAAAATACCATTGACTGCCTTGCAAAATGTCTGTATTATTCTGTATGAACATCAGGAAGTGAATCATAGTTCTTTTAGTCATGTGTGTCTTCATATCTTGGCTAAAAATTTTCTGTAGGAGTCTTGCTATGTAGTAGTACAACTTTGCCTTTTTAATTTGCAATTTAATGATGAAAAATAATGTGAAACATTTATTAATATTTTATTTGGCATATGTGCATTTGTTTAAATAGTTAAATATTTACCAATATAATTTTTTTCTAATCAAGTTTTAAGCATTCCTTGTATATTTTGCTTTACAAATATTTACCACAGACTTTGGCTTATAGTCTTGTTTTTGTCACTGTGTCTTTCTCATTTAATTTTAGCGTATGTAAATTATCAATATCTTTTTATGTATCATTTTTTCAATATCACATATAAAAACTCTTTACCAATCTTAGACATTTGGTATCTTCTAATACTTTTGTAGATTTTTTTTCACCATTTTTCCCACTTAGTTCTTATGATTCCAATTAACTTATTTTTTTATGAAGGAAGAAATATCTATGCTTAGACTACATATGAACTGCATGTGTGTTTCATCTTCCTATATCTACATGCTGAAATGATGGACTGTAGTGAGCTGATATTGGAGGTAATAGGTAATAAGGTCACGAGTATAAATGCCTCATGACC
This sequence comes from Nannospalax galili, assembly GCF_000622305.1. Lineage (NCBI taxonomy): Eukaryota > Metazoa > Chordata > Mammalia > Rodentia > Spalacidae > Nannospalax > Nannospalax galili. Next base: position 1,632,463 of record NW_008341889.1, on the reverse strand, counting down.
AGGATCCCCTTGCTCTAGGACTCCTCTGTGCTCTCTGGTCTTCTGTTAACATGTTAAGTAAAAAGACAACAAGAATCTTGAAACTCTCAGCTGAGAAGTGAACTCTTATCAACACCCAACAACTGGAACTCAGATGGCAGACTTCTCACCTCCACGCTGTAACACTATAAATTCTTTGGTTTGTACTTTCCAATGAGTTGTGTCTTGCTACAGAATCCCATATAAAGACAGACATTGGTACTGACAAGTGAAGGTGCTACTTAGGAAACACCTAAAATTCTGAAAGCAGCACTGGAACTGGCCAGAGGGAAAAGCTGAAAGTGTGTTGAGACCCAAGCAAGAAAGAGCCAAGCCGGGTATGAATGGACTTTTGATGGAAATTTTTGTGAGAGCTCAGTAACAAATGAAGAGCATAACTGAGCCGACATGGGCGCCATGCTGAACGCCACTACTGCCACAGGCTCACATGAGCAAGTCTCCAGTGGCCTGGAAGCCTCCAACTCATACGTTCATGAACCAGCCGTGGCTCTTACAATCTTTCTGCCTCCTCTTCTGCAATGGCCCCTGAGCTGTGGGTGGGTGTCTTAGTTTGTTTCTTCACTGCTGTGACAAAACACTCTGACCAGTACCAACTTGAGAAGGAAAGGGTTTATTTGTCTTACATCTCCCAGGTTGCACACAGTTCATCAGGGAGCCCAAGGTAGGAACTCAGGGCAGGAACTTGGAGGCAGGAGCTGGAGCACAGGCCATGGAGGAACACTGCTTACAGACTTGCTCCCTTGGCTCCTGCTCAGCCTGCTTTCTTATGCAACACAGGCCCACTTGCCCAGGGGTGGCACCACCCACAGTGGGCTGGGCCCTCCCACATCATTCATCAAGAAGATGCCCCTCAGACATGGCCACAGGCCAGTCCAATAGAGGCAATTCCCCGATTGAGGCTCCCTCAACCCAGATGTGTCAAGTTGACACTAAAGCTATCCAGCACTTTGGGTAACTTTCCATATAGGAACCCCATCCTCCACTCTACAGTCTCTTATTCTCCAAAACTTGGTCAGTTGTGGGCTTCCATGTGCTTTGCATTCTGATGTACATGGAAGCCTCAATGGTGAGAGTTTAGGGGTACATTAGCCCTCTCTCTACCCCTCATTCCTCTATGTTCCAGGGTCCAAAGGGGAGGTGAAAAATAGGTGGTATGGCAGCACTAGATTGAGAATTATTTGAGACTATTTGCTGTTGGGTCAGAGAGGGTATGGCTTACATATGACCACTGGATGGGCTGACTAGACTCCAGTGGACACATTTACACCGAAGGACATTTGGGTACAAACACCTGAATAAATAGGACTCAGCATTATGCCAGAGTGCACAGGACTCAGTAGGGGGGTGGGGGAGGCATGGATGGGGAAGAGGGTCTGGATTTGAGTGGGAAATGTTGTATGAAATTTTAAAAACTCAATAAAAATATTAATACAAAAGAAAAGAGGAGTTGAGAAAAATCTTTTATCTTCTCAATATGTCTTTACACTATTGTATAGATGAGCAAGTATTACCAAGTTACTGCTCTGAGGCACAGAGGGGTTAAATGACTTGTCCAAAGTCAAAGAGCTAGAAAATGTTTTAAATTTAGGCATTTTGACTCCATGGTCTGTTTTGTTGTTGTTAATTAAAATTTCAGGTTAGCGTACAACAGATTATATTATACCATCTTCATGCATCTGTGTAAATATACTTTGTTCTCTTAACCTCTGGCAGGGTCTGTATTTTTAACCACTATATTGTGCAGTCAAATCAAATAAATATCAGAAGACAAAAAAGAATCCAATGCCAGGCATTCATGGTGATTCATCTTTAATTCCAGTTCTGGGGAGGCAGAGGAAGATGCATCTCTGTGAGAGTGAGGCCAGTCTGGTCCAAATAGTGACTTCCAGATCAGTTGGGACTAGGAAGAATCTGTAAAAAAAATGGAGAATCTATAAAAATATCTACAAAATATTGGTAGAAATATGGATAGTAAAGTACAAACTGATGAGGTCAGACACAGATTAGAAATACATCACTGAATACTATGAAATGGAGTCCTTTTTATAAAAGAGGAGAAATCTTTGCTGAATTATGTTTATACTCTAGTATGTTGTGGAAATTAGAAGTGGGAATGATGAAATAGCACATTTTTCTAAGGCAGTTACTAAGCAAACATTGTTGGACTGTCCTTGTATAGCTGACTGCTTCTATTATTATGCAAGGAGAAAGAAAGTATGTGAAAATCAAATTGTTAAACAAAATGGAACCAGAACTGAAAAAGCAATCATTTATCCTATCATGTTGTAAGATCTGAGGAAGCACATTTGCAAGAGAACACTAAGGTTGTGGCCAAGGAAGCACTGGCAAAGAAGTTAGTGTGTGTAGATATCGATGACCTGAGTCAAACATGTCAACAGAAATCCGGGATTATCTTCAAGTCTACAGAAGAAGGAACCAGACAGCAACTCAGAGATCATGGCCACCAGATATATTCATGCTGCCATGGGCTCAGAGTACAGAAGTGAGATGGGAGGGCTGCTTCATTCTAGTTCAGACAGGTCAGGATGCCTAGACTCACTGTCGTGGGAGGGTAATACCCCGACAGATGCACTGTGAGCTGTACCCATTGCTGCCATTGAGAGCCAGGGGAAGAGAATCCTAATCTGCTTGATTCAAACACTTCCTGACTAATTACATAGTATTGATTAAGTTTTTGTTAATTGTGACAGAATGCCTGACACAAACAGACCCTGGAAGAGGCCAAGAGAAGTTGCAGCCTCCGAGGGTATGTGCCCAGTGATTTCATTCCTCCAGCTAGACCCAGTCACCTACCTTTTTTTTTTTTTAATTTGTTGATTTTTATTTTGTATGTGTGTGTGTATATCACACAGAACATCCCAAACCGTCTCATTCGACTATACACCCACTTCTCAGATAGCTCCCTCCCATAGCCTCCCTCCCCCTAGCAGAGCCCTTATGCTCTGATATCCCTGCTACTGTCTGCTGTGTTGTCTACACCCCAGCCATTCCCCCCTACTTGCCCTTCTGCCGAATCTATCAGCCTATCTAGAGGTCTTTGCTTAAGGAGGGTCAGCTGTTCCTCATCTAGCAGTAATCAGTTGTCAATATTCCTTTAGATAAGATTGGGGTCTGCTGTTCATTTTCCCAGTTCTAAGCTGGGTTACTACCTGGGAGTCCCTTTGGCCACTCTGGCCAACAACTCAAAAGCTGGTATCTGCCTGGCTGGCATTGTTGCTTGTTATGTAGCCTTTAGCTATACATATGGACTCTTTATTGGCCCCTTTAATCTTTGGTTATTCTTTCCTTTTGGGTGTTTAAGGCCATATAGTTGGTATAGATAAACCAATTTATTTTTATTCTTAAGGTCGTTTGAGGATCTGTTCCTCAGGGGTCACATGGGCTTGGGAGGAGTCCCTGGCCCCTTTCTTTCTTCTTTTTTTTTTTTAACCACAGTCCAATCATGCCATTATGTAAATGCATCAAGGGAGCAATCCATTCATTAGGGCGGAGCCTTCAGGATGGAATCATGTCTAGAAACATGACCATACTCACCCCTCCCTCATGTGCTTTACTAATCTATTCATTTCTCAATACGTTAAAGCTGACAAGTTTAACCAGCACATACATATTGGATATATAATGTCATTCATTGCATGTGTTTTCAATATTCCACTCGAACTAGATAGATCCTAACACAAACTAAATTTGATAAAGAGCATCCTGTGTTTATGTAAGCTTGTTGACACCAAGTCCTCTTCTACAGTTGTTTTCTATCATATTTCCCATAAACATTTCCAGTAGCAGAAATGCCAATGTAACATATTCTCTTTCTCACTTTGTCTCATTATAAGTAAATTATTGTTTCTATTACTTTACTGAGGTCATTCTTATAACCATTTTCAGTGATCCTCAAATATTAAATCCTGTGATTAGTTCTCAATTTTTATATTGTTTGATGTATGAAACATAGTTTTCTTCGGTTTTTGAAAATTAGTGTCATTATGTTTCTTGGGCTGTGCACATTCTTGGAAGTGTTCCTGTTTAATTGAAAAACTCTGCCTAACTTTCTTAACTTGTTCCTATTCAGAGTCCATAATATTAAATATTGGAATGCCCAAGAGATCAGTCATTGGACAACTTTACTGTCAATACTTTATCATTATACATCAAGATTCTTATTTTTAAATGCCATCTATTTGCTAATAATATTGAAAATATTTGTATATCCCTAATGCCTTGGTCTACATTTGTGTAGTGATGTTAGAGAAACTTGCCCAAATTAAATTCTGAATGAAGTATTTAAAAATAAATTTTAAGACAAGTAGATTATTCGATATATTACTCCATGGGAAGCATTGCAAATAAGAAGTTACATTTGTATGGTTATATTTGTATGCAACTCTGCTATCAACACATGCTTTAGAATTTGTATAGAATTCCTAAGAATCTGACATCTTCATATAATGTTAACAGTCATAATTCCAATTATAAAATGTACTATATTACCAAAATGATGAAATTTCCTGTTCAAATGCATTGTACTGAAATATCATGCCCCTTTTAAATCTTTGCCACAGACAGTTTCTCTTTAAGTCAGATACTTTCATGAAACCCTTTAGTATTAGTCAGGGTTCTCCAAAGAGACAGAGCCAGTAGAATGAATATGTATAAAGATTTATCAGCTTAGCTCACAGGATAGAGTCCGAGTAGTCCAACAATGGCTGCACCACACTGGAGAGGCTGAGAATCTGTAGTTGCTCAGTTCACAAGGCTGGATGTCTCAGTAGTCCCAATCTGGCACTGAAGGTCTGATGAATTCCCAAAGATCAGCTAGCCTTCAGTCTACAGCAGCAACATGAACTCACCAGTGAGAGAGAAAGGGTCTCCTCTGCCTTGGTCATTTATACCGGCTGCCATCAGAAGGTAACACCCACATTTAGGGTGTGTCTTCGGCTTTAGATGATCCAATCAAGAAGATCTCTTTCATTTCAGTTAATCTCAGATCAAATCAAGTTGACACCCAGGATTAGCCATCACACCTTTATAATGTTAAATTGTAGGAAACTCATGGAAAAGACCCTAACAGCTATAGATTTCTGTAACTTTGACCTGGAGTTGTTTCTAGCCTCATATCTATGGATGTTAAACTTATAAGGCTTAATATAAACTTCAGAGAAATCATCATACATCACACAGCTCATACATAACTTATGTTGTGCTTGTTGTGATTTGACTACTGAGGTTATACACCAGAATAACATGTGGCATCGGCGGAGACAATGAAACTGAAATCTAGGAAAATTTATCGAATTAAAACAACCACTACAGGAGCAAAAATGCTGCAGTTGCTACATTGATAAGTCAGGTATTATACCCTCAAATTAGGGGGAAATGAAGAACATAAAACTAAATGGAGAAATATTTGGATATGGAAGGAGAAATGGGAAAAATATACAAAAGGAGATAGTAAGGAACAGTAGAAGGAATAATATGATCAAAAAATTTTGATGCTTTTATATAAATTTCATAATGAGACCCCTTACTGTAAAACATTAATACACAATCATCAAAGAAACTTAATGATCTAAAATATCAGGGCCAAGTTTGTTCACACATATGAGAGGCCTAACCATCTGATCCATTCTTGTACTTGATAACCTTAGTTCCAGTGTACTGTTAAAATGCTGGTGAAATCCATCTCATTACATCAGCAATATTTGTATGCAATAAATTCTCTCAGGAAATGTAAATGCTTGTCAATAGCTACTAATTGGACAGGCAATTTCCACCTGCACTGAACAATAGAAGCTAGAGAAACAAGAAATATTGGTAGAGCTTTCAGAAACTGCTGTTTGCAAAGCTATAGCCATGTATAAAAGAACTCTAATATGGAGACACATTCAGTGCACACAGACAACCAAAACTTTAAAAATAACATAGGCTAAATTCTTTCCCTGACATTTCAATCTAACTTCTATTTGAGTCACTCAGAACAAAATTCTAAGTTTTGGATTTGTCTTCTTCATTTCTTTTAGAAATCATACAAAAATTTGAATTTAGCTTCAAAATAGATTGCACATGAAAATTTTTCTGAATAAATAGGTTGACTTTTGGAAAAATGATTTTCATGTAGAATATTTACGGAAGATACCAGATAAGTGGCATTTAGGATGATTGTGTAAAACCGTTTTTCATTTTTTTCCATTTTCAGATTCAAATCATCCTACATTCTGATCATTCCATAATCCTCTCACAGATATAGTGCACAGGAGTTTTGTCCCTTAATTGCTGCTAACTTGCATATGGGCAATGATTAAGATTTTGAGTCACTATAGCTAAGTAATCTTTAAGGTGACAACTGCCATCATACACATGATTAAAATCTTTTCTTCTTTTGTACTACAGAGCAGTTGCTGCTTCCTCAAACATTCATCCATCTGCTGCCTCCAGAAAGGAAGTGGGATTTCACAAGGTCACATTTCAGTGGCAAACCTTTGGCCAGGCCATTCATTTACTGTATCCCACTTGTCACACTATCTGAGCTACAGCAATTGGGGATACAGTGAGTTTATGAGGAGTGCTGTGTTACACTGTCATTGATCACTGATAACATAGGATCCTGTTTTTATACTTACTATCTTTTTAAATCATTGATTTTCAGGTCAGTCTGAGAAATAATAAGCATAAAATTCATTATTAGCATGCTTTAATGCTTTCACTATCTTTTAAAGAAAATCTTTTGAGTCTTTGTCTCTGGCCTCAAATTGTATTATATTATCATGGTTTTAAAACTTAGATTGCTATAATCATTCTCTGCAAGTATATAGTATATAATATTCATTCTTTAAATTTATTAGCTGGTATTATGAATATAAACCAAACTACTATATCTATGATACTATAGATATAGTACCTATATCTATCTACTATATCTATATAATCTATATTTCCCTCTTCTAATTATACCAGTGACACTGTACAGTCCAAATTCAACCTTGTGACATTATTCTTTGCTAGTTTATGTTACTCTCTTTTGGATTAAAATTATATTCATAAAAATAGAGGGTTTACCTAATAAACTCAAGTGAATGTTGCCTATAAAACCAAGGAAGTTTTAACAGAGGTAATTTATGAGTAGAAACAATTTTTCAGATATTAAATTCTATGCTTTTCTTCATCTACAATTCCCTTTTCCTTCTCTATTTTTATAAGAAAGGCAACAAAACTTATCTTTAATAAAACACATTTATTTATGGTATTTGTTTCTGAAATTCTAATCCCTAATTGGGTTAGGAAAGCAGAATGACTAATGAGGAAGTAAAAACTTGTGACAGCACTCGTATATGACATTACTCTTATGTGTTGCCTTGATTTTCATCTCCAAGAATCTCACTGGCATTGGCATGCCTGTAAGCCCACATGCCCTTTGTTCAAGCTGATTCATCAGGCAAATATCCTGATTGTTCTCAGGGACCATGTCTCACCTGTTCACCATCTATCTTCACCTAGCAGGCCTCCTGGGCTACCTTGATAGTACTCCAAGAAGCTGAATCCGAATAGCATTAGGCTATCCAACATCTCTACTCATGGTAGCATATCTCAGATGACTTAAGTGCAGAGTGCTCATCCAACTTAAGAAAATTTCAATGGACCTAGAATTAAATTTGTTGTTGTGTTTTTGTTTAAATGTACATTCATAATTAAAGAGGCATTCCAGGAGGCTGAAGAGACAGCTCAGCGGTTCAAATCATTGACTGCTCGTGGAGAGGACCCAAGTTCAATTCCCAGAAACCACATGGCTTTAACAACCCTGTGCCACTTCAATTCCAGGGGATCTGACACCATCTTCTGACTTCCTTGGACATTGAACAACATGGGTGCACCTATGTACATGTAGGCATTGCACTGATAAACATAAAATAAAAATAATATATAAAAATGTTTTCAGAAAATAAAAGGAATCCCTAGATTTAAAAAAAAAAAAATATGCTCTTCTAAGCACTGAAATGAGTATTGAGCAAAGAAGTTGGTTTGAGATCATGAACCTGTTAATAATCTTACCGAGGCCATGACTTCTTAGTAGCTTTGATCTTCTAATTCCTTGTAGAATAACATTGTTTTCCTTTAATTACCAGCTTACCCCTCTTCTACATTCTGTTCTCACCACCTCCTCAATTGTTCCTGCCACCTTTGATGACTGACACAATCCATTTTCTTGCTATTGCTTCCAAAGTAACACAATTTATACAACAAAATTTTCTACTTTGAGCGGTAGATTTAACTACAGATACTGCACTATATAAGACTTGATGCTATTTATTAAGAGAAGTCATGTGATCTGCATCAGATAGTGAAATGGCAATCTGCTTTTTTAGTGATTGGAATAAAACATTTCTATATGGCTCAATGACGGAGTTACACAGTCACTCCTACTGCATTTGTTCCCTTTGACTTACTTTGTTTTCTTAATTTCTTTTTGCCAACTTTTCTGCTATAATGTGAGAAAGAAATTCAATAATCAAATAAAAATTGATAGGTATAATTACTAGCCAAGAATAATATTTAAGTAAATTTTGATGTAAATAACAGTATAATCAAAACACACAGAAGTCCTTTTTGGGAATGTCTCAAAGTTCTCTTACTACTTTGCTGTTGCTGTTTTATTTTTGTTTGTTTGTTTGTTTTAATATCAAGAGATAAGATGCTAAAAGAAGTCCTTTGCAAAGTTCCATTTTTACAATATTTTGTTAAAGTTGCTGTTCAATTTTCAAGAGTCCAGTATTTTAATTTTCTCAAGTATTTTAATCTTAACACTTTAAAGCACTAAAGGGATGATATATTCTGAGTATGTTGAATGTATTATTTTAATATAAAATTATAGTGATACATTTACCCCATAACTTATGTGATTGTAAATAAATAAAATTACTTCACTTTATGATTTTAATAAATTATTGGCTTTAAAAATATTCTTTGGCAATTTAAAGCAAGAGTATGGTCTTTAATAACAAATGAGATTGGGCCCATTGTACTCCTTAACTCTACTGTAACTCACAGGATTAAAAGTTATTTTTTTAACAATTGGGAAGTTTATAAAGAAAAATAATGTTCAATTCAAGTAATATTCTTAGATTTCCATTTTCCACAAAATGTACATAAATTATTGACCTACAACTGTTATATAGTAGTTTTCAATACATCATGTTTAAGTATCATTGTTTGGAATATAGATATTATTAAAGTTTCATGTATCAATTATCATAGGCAAGTAAATATATATTTCTAACTGATTAACAATTATTAAAGTCCTCAAATACATGAATTGTTGCCATCACATGTGACTGAAATTTCTCATGTGTAATGCTACCAACTATTCAGTTATTCAGTTTCCAGATATGATTTTGTTTAACAAAAGGTATTAGGAAAAGGAGACAGTTTCAGTACACTTTAAAGTTGTAACTAACCAAATAGGTGTCACACTCCTCAAGGAGGAGAGAGTATATAAATGTGTAAATTGCATAACTTAAATAAATATATAATTTATTTTAACAGTTGGCTTATGTTTTTCGTTACTTTTTTTTTTTTTTTATTACATTGAAAGGTCCGTTAAAAAAAAAAAAAAAAAGTCTAACATTTATGGGAAAGGCCATAGGGTAGATACCGAAAATGCAGACTTAATGAGGAATTTATTTGGGGGAAGAAATGGAAAATCTTCTAAACACTCCACTGATTGAATCATGTACTGCCATACTGTGGAAAACAATCGGAACTGGGAGTCTATTTATCGAACATTTACAATATACTTTCACACCACCACCACCTAGGTCAGTGGAAAACTGAGAAACCAATTCTAATTTGGACAACGTGGTACATAAAATTGGCCCTTGAGTGCTAGTAAGAAAAATGATTTTCTGACTGTCAAAGAATCTGGAGAAATTTGAGTTAACGTATATTGTATGATTTAATGATCACACAGCCAAATCATTAGTATGTCACTTTTACAGATGGAAATAACGGCTTTGACAGAGTATGACCAAATTTCTCAAAGACAGAGTAGCAGATAAGGAATCCAAGATAATGTTGAAGTGTGTCTAATTCTAAATCATCTTTTCTTTAGAAAATGATCATAACTCATCACCCAAAAATATATACATGCTTATTAATTTACTTTATCTTTTCTATAGTTTATTAAATACTACTTTCTTTAATGTATTATTAAATATCCTTTCTTTAATGTTTATTAAATACTACTTGGAACCAAAAATTACTGGACTGCATGAAACACCATGCCACCACAGTGGACAATGATGATTACACATCTTCATAGAGTCAACTATTTCCACACATTGAAATCTGAACCTAGGAAAATAATTCACTTATTTGAATATTTCTGAAACGGGAAAGAAATGCAAAGACATCATGCAGTTATGAGGGTGAAATCGACTAATGCACGTGGAGAACCATAATGAAGCATGGGATCAAAGTTTGAGTTTCTATGATCTTCCAATCAGATTTCTGGCTAGGTATCTAGTTAGGTCGAATCAGGTTAGGTTAGAAAGAACATGTCAAAAACCAAATAAAACAGCAAAATGAAAAGCAGATAAAACCAGCTTTGCCTCCAAAAATATTAAATAATTTGTTAAGCTACAAGCGACAAAGATGACTTATTTCAAGATTGATAGGTAATAAAGAATAGCATGTAAAAGTTCAGAAATTTGGTACTGATGAATTGTCATTAGAGAATGTCACATCATAAGGAACCATAGTTCCATCTGTGAAGAGTTGTGGGACTGAAGTATTGTGAGTGAACTGAGGGAGAGTGAGTCAGTAACTCACTCTACTGTAACTCACTCATACAGCCACCACCAGAAACCCCAGTCTAACCAGACACCAGTTACTGTAAACGATTCCTATAGGCCCGATGAGTTGTTTCTGTGTTAATTTCTCAGTATGAGATATCAGCAACACTGGGATGTTGGGGAGATTGGGATGCTAGCATGGTGCTGATTGCATGGAGTGACAGACTTGTAGTGTGCAGAGTGACTTCAATATTCTGGATTTGTATCGTATTATTATTAATTATTTTGTCTTTTTTAGACAGGGCCTCCCTGTAGTCCCAGCTGACCTGAACTCACTATGTAGACCAGGCTGCCCTTGAACTCACAACGATCCACCTGCCTCTGCCTCCCAAGTGCTGGGATCCACCTGCTTCTGCCTCCCAAGTGCCACCATGCCCGGCCTGTTTTTATTATAAACTCAGCAGCTACTTATTTATTCTTGCTCTTAATCCCGAACCTCCTGTGTTCTACAACTCGAGGACTCAATAAATGATCTCTTGTCCATAATTATTTTTTTTACTCAAAATTGTCATGATCTGTACTCTGTAAGCTTTCACATAATATGTTTTGCAAGATTTTAAAATCAATTTTTCCTTTACATTTTCCTCATCTGCAGTCTGTAGTCACCCCTGATAAAACTACCAAGTTTGAAAACCTACCACTTCTACTATTTATTTTGACAGAGAAAGCTGATCTAACCTGAGGCTATTTAGATGTCTTATTGATTTCACAGTCGTGAATGCTCATGTTTCACTGGAGAATAATGTGTTTGATTACAGGAACGTGCTGCAGATCCTGCAAGTGTTTGATACGACATTCTGTGTGTGTTCACCTTTGCTTCTTAAAATCAGAAGTTACTTTTCATTCAGAACACGTGTGATCCTCAGGGCTTTACATAAGGTATTATGGAGATGTATTTTTGCTTATTTTGCCTCAAACTAGAAATTAAAGGAAAGAGATGAAAAATAAATAAAATAGCTGCAGGTCATGAACACTGACAGAGGTAGAATCTGTTCACTAATAAACACTCACAAGAGAGATGTCAGGGATGGCCTTGTGAGAAATAACAAGTAGGCAGGAGTATTATAATAATCAGAAATATTTAGTATGCTAAGTATATTTAATCAATAACAAGGCTTAGATTCAACATAAAACAGATGCTTGGCTGGATAGGCATTAACATATATAACAAAATGCATGAAATCCAGTGGAGGGGACTATGGTGGTGTCTATATTTGATTAAGATCTTACATGAAATGCACAAAATCCCAATAAAAATATACATGAAAGGGATAGATACAGGTATTCTTAGATAAGACAAGACTTTTGCCTTTCAGAGTAAGCATAGCATTCCAAAGAGTAATTGTAATGGCCACACAGATATATAAGTTCATAAGCATTTTTTATTTTATTAAAATGTACAAAATTAAAGTTTAGGTCAATTTCTAAGACCAATAAAACTCACTATAGACAGGAATTATTTAAATATAGAGATCAAGTCTCTGAGGTGTAGATAAATAGATAAAGTCTGTTACACTGATAAGATTATGATATTCAAGGTCAAAGCTCATTCCTTTTCCTATTACTTCAAGATCTAATGTAAGAATGACTGTTCAGATCATTACATCTATTTAAGCCAATTCAACTGCTACCTCATCATTGCTATTGTAAGGTGAATGAGATGTTATTATCTGTGGGTCACAGGTTTGGTCTGAGGTTAATGTAGAAGACTACATTCCAAGCCTTTATCAAAAACTCTTGCATTCCAAGTGGTGGTGAGCAAAATATTAATTGATTATAGCTCCCTTTTTTATTTGGAATATCCCCATTAATTGTGCATAATCATGATATTTTGTTTCCATATATTGAAAAAAAATTAAGAACATGAGATAAATGAAGATAAAATATCAAATTCCCACATCACTTATTCTTTTACATTTCACGTGAGAGACGTATTTTCCTTACATGCTATTCAAACACAATTTTGAATACTTTAATGCTTTTAACGAAACTATTTCATCTTCCCTATATTATAGAGCATTCAGTTGGATAGATTAAACACTTTCTTAGTTGTGAGCTCTGATTCATATAAATTAATCAGATTATGAACATGCAGAATATTATATATACTGGTTCAAACATGGTCTAAATATATTAATAGCTGAGAAGTTATCTCTGTATAAAGTGTGGTAATATAAAAAGTCTTATTGGAAAATGGAATCTACGTAGATAGGAATTTTCCTGGGAAATAGTAAATTTGATTATGCATTTCACCACAAGTTACTTCAACAGATGGTACACAAATATTCATTGGTGCTGTCGGATGAAACTCATGGACCTACCTGAGGACATTTCCCTAACCAACCAATGACGCTTCCTTTAATTATACACACATAATTACATGTCTCATATTGCAGCATATACCCATTTAGACTATTGAAGCTATGTAGACTCAGAATAAAAATAGCATAATTTGCTATGCTAACTGCAGAGAGAATTAGAAGTTATAAGGTCATTACTAAGCAAGAGGTCCACCTTCCTCCATTCTGCCTTTTAGTTTTCTGACCAATTAATCATAATAATTCTTTAATGTAAATACCATTTGAGTTTCTGAAGAGAATAAAGATAAATGTTTATAAGTTCAAATTTATCTGAATAATGTCAATTGTATTCCATCACTTTCTCAGCTCATTCAAGTGAAGAAGATCTTTATCTGTTAAAACTGTGAAACTGAAGCCATTGAGTCACTTCTTCACATTCTGATTTACGTGCTCTTATTATTTCAACTGCTTCTGCAGACATTTTCCGTGTAATCTCATTCCCCTTAAAGTCATAAATATGTATATGACTTGATATATATTTAGAATCAAGTTTTTCCACATGGAATTTAACTGTGAAAATTGTATTTTCCTTCCATGAATCACAAATGTTTATTTTTCAAATTTTTAATTAACTAATTTATTTTTAAGTGTATAAGTGTATTGCCTCCATGTTTCTAAGTGCACTCATGTGGTGCAAAGCTTATGGAGACCAGAAGAAGGCATCAGATCCTTTGGAACTGGAGTTAGGATGGTTAATAACTGTCATGTGGGTGCTGGTAATAAAACCCAGGTCTTCTGGAAGAGTAGCCAATGTTGTTAACCACTGAGCCATCTCTCCAGCCCCATAAATGTTCTCAATATCTAGGATAGTGACTCCTTTCCAGAAAACTTTCATTTTCTTTGCACCAATCTAACAGATAAGCTACTATCTATGGCAATCGTAGTCTTACAGAATGGAACCTTAAATTATGATGCTTCAAAACAAATACGATTCTTTAAATTGATTTCTAATCTCTAATACCTCTTGCCTGGTTTACATTATATTATAGAGTGTTTTCCTTCCTATGGATTCTTAAGATGGAAATGATATATTTTCAGTCAAGGAAAGAACAATATCATTACCTTCCTTTGTGCAAAAGTAAATATCCTCTATTTTTGAGCTTATGTGGAAAACACATTCCATTAATTTACATACAGTTTTCATGAAATTTGGAAGTGACTTCACCCAATTAGTTCTAGAATCTATTTGGAAAATGTCTTCTTATTTTGTTCTCAACCTACATTCTATTTTCAGATTTGGGTTGATAAACAGAAAACTACTCTCACAAATAAAACTGCTTTCATAAGAGATACAAATATAGATGGATTAAATTTTACCAAACAAAAATTGAAAACTGAGTAACAAATTCCAGTATGTTTTAGGTTAATACTAATTATTAATTTTAAATTTTTATTGATGATACAATTCGGTAGACAAGTCAGTTGAAATTATACATTTGAACTTATTGCATATAACATGAATATATGTTAAAACTATAAATATAATTGTGTATTACAGCATATTCTGACAAAAGGAAGTGCAGAGGGATTTGTCATGTGTTTCCAAAGAAACATTAAAATGCAAAGAATAGGTTACCTTCTGAATCTTCTGAAAAAATGATTACTTGTAGATAGTTTTTCCCGTTTACTCTCTCTGTGGTAAACACACACAGAGCCTGAATTTACCTGGGTTCTGGGGATCTGAACTCTGGTTCTCATGTTGACAAGTTCTTTATCTGCAAGGCCATGTCCCCAACTGGCCCCCATTTGTGTAAACACACACACAGAGAGAGAGAGAGAGAGAGAGAGAGAGAGAGAGAGAGAGAGAGAGACATACACACAATGTTTATGTGTGTGCACATGCGTGTATGTATCTACGTGTGTGCATGTAGAAGTGAGAGTTTGACTATACATATTTTTCTATATCACTCTATTCATTGTTTATTTGAGACAGAGTCTTTTACTGAATTTGGAGCTCACTGATTGGCTAATTTTTGGGTAACACATTGATTTTCTGGTCATTGATGTCTAGGGATCTTCTTGAGCCTGACCTAGAATTGATGTTACAGATGCAAACTTCCCCTCTGAGCCTCATGTGGGTGTTGGAAATCTGACCTCAGTTCAAGCCTGCCTGCCAAGAATTTTACCCACTGAGCCATTTCCCTAGCCTCAATTACATATTGCTACAAAAATATTTCTTTGGAATTTCTTCTACTTTGAATTTTCCTAGTTAGCCTGAAAAAATTTGAACCTTTCAGGTTCATTAACTAAACCCCTCTTTTGTGGTGGTGGTGGGTTGTTGGTTTGTTTTCTTAGAGAGAGAGAGAGAGAGAGAGAGAGAGAGAGAGAGAGAGAGAGGGGAAGTGCATATGCACATCCAGGTGCTGGAGGAATTTGTTATATGTCTTTCTCTCACTGTCTGCTTTACTCCTTTGAGGCAGGGTTTCTCACTGATTTAGGAGTTCTCCATTTCTGCTCAGTAGTTTAGAAAATGAGTTATTTGTATTCACATACACTCACTTGCAAATGCCTGGGTTACAGGCACTATGCCCAACTTGTTACATGGGTGTTGGGAATTCGAACTCAAGTCCTTAAACTGCAGAGCAACTTCTCTTACCAACTAAGCCATCTTACCAGACTCTAACCCAAACTTTCCATTTCCCTTGTCCACATAAAATTATATGTCACAAATTAGTTTCCTCAAATTTATAATTTTTGTGTCTCTAAAAACATTTCATTTCCAAGTGTCAAACTATCACTCAATATTTACTTCGCTATATAAAAATTCAAGGAACATGTTATTTCTATGATGTAGGAGGAAGAAAGACATGTTTTTAATCCATAATTTAGCATACTTTAGGTTTATTTTATGAAAAATTTTTGAGAATGCATGACACTTTATTATCCTTTTTTTCTCATGCTCATCTTTAGTGTACAAATACCATTGAGCATACCATGCCGTAAAAATGGGATGTGTTTACATTTGATCTGTAGTTGGTTCTTTACCCTGTGCCAAATCTTCACTGCATTCCTGCTTTCCCAGTTCCCAGCCTTAATTCGTCTTCCTTGATATGTGTTTCTTTCTACATACTTTCTTACTACTGTTCTTCAACTTGAAATGGGCACAAAAACATATGAAGATGCTACAGAAATTTAAACTATACAGGCCTTGATAAGGGAAAACTTTTTCTTTCAGACACTTTCTTGTGTTTTTTACTTACCAAAGGTTCTCCAGTTGTGTTCTAATATTTGAGATGACTGACAGTTTGACTACTAAACAAGTGATGCCTTATAATGCCAACAATTCCGTTTGTGTCATCCAATTGGATAGAAAGGTCTTTAGAAGTAGATATAAAAAGATTTTCTTCTGCTTCAAAATCTTAACACATGAACACTATGAAATTTTCCTGTAAATCACCAAGAAGGGGGCATTTTGAAAGTACAAATATAAAATCCTGACAAAGAGATCAAAATGGATCTTACAAAACTGTGGGCAACATTTGCTAATGAAAAGAACAGTGGAGAATCTTGGGGCTGGAGAGATGGCTCAGTGGTTAAGAGCACTGACTGCTCTTGAAGAGGACCTGGGTTTGATTCCCAGCACCCACATGGCAGCAAAGAACCGTCCTTAACTCCAGCTTCAGGGGAATCCGAAACCCTCTTCTGACCTCCGTGGCATTGCACGACACGGGTGCACTCACTTACATGCAGGCAATACACTCATACACATAAAATAATAAATAAAATATTTTAAAAAAGAAAAGAGCAGTGGAGAATCTCATAACCAAGAGCCCGAGAGGTGAGCAAGCTATACTGGAAAGCTGGGCTAGACAGAGAGGAAAAGAGGTAGGAGAGACTGGAATGCTCACCTCACATGAGGCAGTTCTGCACCGGCAGCTCAGAGCCAGAGCTTCTGAGTGCTGTGCCTGCGGCTTCTGCTGTCATTTCAAAGCAGTTGAATTCTCTGAATATATTGAAATTCTAAAAAGAGACATGTCAAGCTGGAGTTGTATACCCAGTGAGGGCACATTTTTAATGAAAGAAAAAAGAAGTTTCCTTATTTTCTGACAGGCTCCAGAACAGTGTATTTACAGAAAAATAATGGTTTAACTAAGATAAACTATCTGATTTGAGCTGGAAGCTGCCATCCTTTTAGCATGTGAGATAATAAACCAGCTTCTGGGAAGATGATGCACTTGCTTTGATGAAGTAAGAAAAGACATTCTGCACACGAGGCCCAATTCCATTGCCTAAGCCTAGGCCCAAGTGAAATTTTATAGTTGGCACAATGGCCTGAGCATGCAGGTAGAAAATAATACAGATAACATGATGCTGTGAATCACAAAATAAATCTACATACCACATTGTGGGCATGGGGAAAATAGAGGTAGGCTGGTAGATAAAAACTAGAAGCAGCATCATCCTTCACCTGTCTCCTATATCCTGACATATTATCATACTTTGAATGTGAAGAATATTGTCAAATCAACTCAGCTAGAAAAAAGAAAACGAAGATCAGAAGTCAGGCAGAATTGCTTCTATAAAAGTATTTCCAATTTAAATTTAGTCAAGAAAGTTTACTTTCCAAAACAAATTAAGAAGCACTCATTGCAAAAATACCAGGGTTCAGAATTTCAACAATTGATCTTTATGTTTATCAAGGTATGACCAAAGAACATTTAACACACAGTTGGAAAGTGGTAGATGGCAGGAGATAAGTGAACCACGAGCCGCCTTAATACGAGCCGCTATGGCAGCTCTAGTGTTTTCGTTCATGTAAGCCCAGGTTTAGGTCATAGATTTAGGGATTCTAGTGTAGAGCTCCCTGTCTTACCTCCTTGAAATAAGTGTGTACTCTCCCAGAAGCTGGTTCATCCTTGTAAAGGCTAAATATGTCACTTTTCATCTCAGATCAGATCTTTTATCTTTAGTTCAATAATTGTTATTGGGATTATTTTACTGTAAATCCATAGCTTCTGGTAATTGATACGTGTAATACCTGAGAAAAAGAGGTGATCATTAGTTGATATTCAGCCAGGAAGGTAAGAGTTTCACATTCAATACTAGTTTACCAGCTATTGATGCATGGCAATATATTCCCAAGAATATTCTGATCCTCTTAATTATGCACACTTTATTCTGGTTGTTGGCTGCAATACAGGTATGGTGCTAAGAGGACCTGGTGAGAAGGGAACATCAAGGACTTGAATTATTACACATATGTTTATGACAAAATGAAGAAGGCATTCTCTGCATTTTAAAGCTGTGCATGTGCTTTATGAGTGTATGAAGAAAATTTAGTTCTTGTTGGAACTGGAGAGATGGCTCAACAGTTAAGAGATCTGGCTGTTCTTTCAAAGGACACCAGCTCAATTCACAGCACTCACATGGAGGCTAACAACCGTGTGTAACTCTAGTTTCTGGGTATTGACACCCTCATCTGACTGCCACAGGCATTGCACATGTGTACACTTACAGACATGCAGGCAATGCATTCGTACACATAAAATAGAAATAATAACTAAAATCTTTTGAAAAATTATGACTTGTCAAGGAATCCCAATAAGGTAAAGAGCAATGACAATGTCTTACTACTCCAAGATTAATTAAGAGTCATGGTTACTTTGGGCTTTTAAATTCCTTTTCTCTTCTTTCTTTTAGGAGATGTTACACTTCCCTCAACTACTGTGTAACAATGACTTAGAAACCCTCAAGTTTGAAAAAGAAAAAGGGAATAGTAGGGGGGACGATCTCTAGTATTTCTTTAAGCTTGGAGTAATCTATGCTATAATTTGAGCAACATAAATTATTAGGTGAAAGGGTGATAGAGTTATCTACAGGATTTATTATATTGTATTGTGTTCTTGGCCAGCCCCAAAGGAGTATTACGGGATCTGGAGCAATGCCCTACTTACTGTAGCTGAAATGACCATCTGCAAAGCATCTCCTGGTGAGATGCAAGCAACTCTTTGAGACCAAATGCCTGGGCATGAGAGATAAGTGTCTACAATTAGCATTGTCTATCAGACACTTGGTGCTGTAAGAGCAAACCTTAGAGCAGAGCAATACAGTAGAAAACTATAGTTCTAGGAAAATTGTATATATGGGCCTATGTGGATGCAGAGACTTTCCAGTGATTCACAAGGGAGGTTCACAATACCATTTCCCATCTTTCCCCCTCTGTCACTGCTTGTGCCTATGACTTCAATCCTGATTGCATCAGCTGATGAAGAACACAAAGTAAAACAATGGGACATGCTTAAAATGTTAGTGCAAGATCTTACATCATGTCAATGTCCCACCGGATATAGTTTAGAATATTGTGAAATGGAAGAATTTCCTTAATTGAGGGACTTGTTCAGTGAAATAAAACTGATTACCTCCTGGGATTTGACTGAAGGCTAGTGACTAAAATCAACAAAATTAGACAGAGACAGGCGCATTTGCAGAAATGTATGCAATAAATGTATGCCAAAAAGTATTTGCTATGTAAGTGTCACTGAAATTAATGACGTAAGGGCCAAGAGACATTACAGGTGGATTACCTGGATTTTTGGCGATCAGATGTGCTTTTTTTTTTCTTTGTTTTTGTATTTAAATTCTGAAAGATTTGTATATGCATATTGAGATATGTTGGGAATGGAAAACAATTGTAAATGCAAAATTCTCTATGTCACATATAACATCTGTAAGCATAATCTGACAGTACTTTTAACTTTAGTGTGTTTGCATTTAACAATGATATATCCTATGAGGAAAGTGCAATATTTTCTACTTGTTTGACATCAAGAGAGCAACAAAAACATTTTGAGTTTTGGAATAGTTCATATTTCATAATTCCAGAATATGAAGTCTCTATGTTTAACTTATCCTAAATTTTTAATGTTGATTGTTAAACAATTAGGAATTGTATGGTTTTGTATGGAAATATAAAGTACTGAAAATAAATGAGAGACTTCAAAAAGAATTTGCAAGCCAAAATGAACTGCTTTGACCTAGAATTCATGACGAATATTGCACTAAGATTAATCAGATTATATCTGAATGTATTACCTTGCAAGTTCAGAAGATCAGACTTCAGATTTTGTATTTTGAGTCAACTTAAGAAAGAAATAATGGAAATTTTAAAGAACATATATCTCAGAAACTGAAATATGGAGGAATTTAACCTTACTTTGTCTATATAAGAGTTTCCTAATTTTTAAAATTATGGTTATTTTCAATTAGGTAACACGTGGACTTTTGTTTTAATAAAGAAAAACAATGGAAGAATTATATTTTAAATCTGAAAAAAACACTGCTTTAGAAAATGGAATATGTTTTCTTTCTAAGATCAGTTCTGGTCTGATTTTATAGAATTGAATTACAACAGTTATTTCTTTTTATTCACTTATGTTGCTATGAAAATGCCTGATGCTAGAAAATGTAAAAAGTAAAACATTTATCTGCTTCATGCTTCTGGGATTTAGAAGTTCCAATAAGTGCAGCATTGCTACTCTTGAGAGGAGCCCTGGCTAATCTCAACATGTCAGACACAGGGATGCAACCATGGCCACAGATCAAGTGTCTGAGGGCTACTTTAAAAATTTTTTTATTATTTTTATTTTATGTGTGTCATTTTTTTGCCTGTATGTATATAAGTTCATCCATGTTGTGCAATGCCTGCAGCGGTCAGAAGAGAGTGTTGGATTCCCTTAGAACTGGAGTTAAGGACAGTGGTTAACTGCCATGTGCATGCTGGAAATGGAACCCACGTCCTCTGCAAGAGTAGTCAGTGCTCTTAAGCACTGAACCATCTCTACAGCCCTGGGATATTTTCTTATCTTACAATCCAGGCTCATTTGAGTCAAATCAGTTAAAGCATACCTGAATATTGCATTGAGACAGCATTAATCCATTCACAAGAGCAGAGTCTCCATGACATAACTGTCTTCAACTACACCCTAGGGGTTAAAACACCTTACACTGCCACTCTGGAAGCCAAGCTTCCAGTTTATGGACCTGTGCAGCACAAAGCACAGCAGACAATATTTTGCTCTAATGCTTTAAGGTCCAGTGAAATTGAATAGATGAATTAATTAAGTATGAAAAATTATTACTTATTCCTTGCTCTTCCCCTTCTTTGCTTGTTTAAATATGTTCTTTTAGAGAAGTTTTAGCCTGACAGAAAAATACACAGAGTTCCATAAAACCTCACCAAGTTTTACTATTACTGTGTATTGAATGATACATTTGTTGCAACTAATCTTTTTGTGCATTGTGAATAATTAAATTATATTCTTCATTAAACTTTTCACCTAATGTATTTTTTGTGGGGACCTAAAAGCCCCACCTTGCATAGGTCCAAAAGGAAGTAACTGGGGGCCCGGCCTGGCTTGCTTTGAAAGTCTGAAGAATACTCCCGCACTGCTGAGGAGTGCATGATCAGCGTATGACCATCCTTAAGATACACCTGCGGGGGGGGGGGAGTTCCAGGTGCCTTTATAAGCTTTGTAACACCTGCAATAAAATGGGTCCCTGCTTGACTAGGCTCCCCGTTGAGTCTGAGTGTCCCTGGGCAATGGGGGTGCATGGGCTGGTAACAGCATGCTTACTCATCCCCAATCCTCACCTTGCCAGGGGTCACGGGGAAGTAAGAAAGAAGCAAAAACAGATTGGGGCCAATCAAGGAGGTTCGGGGTAAGCAAGACCCTAAAAAATGGGTAATGCAATTTTTAAGTTTGAAGACCCAGTGCTTAAAGCGCTGAGAGATATGCTTAAAAGCAAGGGATTGGAAAGAAATCAAAGAACTGAAGGAAGATAGGGATAAACTTCTGAATGAATTCAGAAAAGAGTTGGAAATATTGAAGAATACTCAGGCTGAAATGAAGAAAGGAGTGAAACACTCATTAAGCCAATTAGAAACGACAGGAAAAAGCCTCACCAAAAAACAGAATATAAAGACTAGAAGATAAAGTGGACAAATTAAACCATTCACACAAAAATTATAAAAAATTTAAGAAAGCATAAGAATGGAATATGCAGCAATTGTGTGACACCATAAAAATACTTAACTTACAAATCATTGACATACAGGAAGGAGAAGAATCTCAGAATAATGGTATGGACCAGATCTTCAACAGGGTTGTAGAAGAAAATTTCCCAAAATTAAAGAAGGAAATGCCCATACAAATATAAGAAAGATATAGAACACCAAACAGATAGGAACAGAAAAGAAACTCTGCATGGTACAGAATAGTAAAAACACTAATTGTACAGAAAAAAAAGAGAACACTGAAAGCTGCAAAAGACAAACAAGTCAGATATAAAGGAAAACCTATCAGAATTACAGCTGATTTTTCAGTGCAAACTGTGAAAGCCAGAAGATCCTGGACCAAAGTATTCTCAGTTCTAAATGACCACAGAGGCCAAACAAGATTACTTTACCCAGCCAAAATGTCTATTATAGTTGAAAGGGAAGGAGAAACCTTCCATGACATAAATAAGCTGAAAGAATTCATGTCCACAAAACCAGCCCCTCAGAGAGTTCTTGAAGCAATACAAAGAGCTGAAGAAAGGAGCCACTATATCCAAGGGGTAATGGAAAGAAACTTAAGGAAGGTATAACAATGGAGATGCATGGCTACACCAATAATGTGAACAGAAATAAAAACAGCAATAATCAATACACGTCTTTCATTAAGAACTTTAAATGTTAATGGACTGAACTCCCCAGTGAAAAGACACAGACTAGTTGAATGGATTAAGAAACAAAACCAGGCTTTCCTGAGCCTGCATGACCCACAGGCCTCTCTCCAACTTGCACTCAGGCCTCTCTCTGGGGTAAGTTGATGGTTCCCTCTGCACCTTAAATCCCCCAGCCTCGTTCACACTCCCATCTACCCCGCCCATCTCTCTTCCTATACTGGGACCTGTCCCATTCCTTGTCTTGGTGCTCCAAAACAATGGGGGAACCACCACTGCTTCCTGATCCTTTGCATCCAGACCAACCCAGTTCCTTCTGGGGTCCCAGGGAGCCCTCTGGGCCTGCCTGGCCCTCATATCCCTCTGCTTCCCCAGCCTGCTCAAAAAGTAAACCACATTGAATTGGGCCACCACGGAACTCCTGAAAACAAAATCAATCCGGCCATGACAATATAAAATCAAAAAAGAGAGCCAGAAGCTTAGACAAACCAGCTCTTCATACCCAAAAAGTAAACCACAAAGACACATAAAGCTCAAAAAAAAGAAGCAGAACTAAACTTGAAGGCCCGAGTATCACACAAGAATCAGAAACTACAAAAGAAATTCACATGTAAAAATCACAGAGTAAAAAAATAAAACATGAAAACCAAAATAACATATCCCCACCAAATACCAATAGACCTATAGAAGAGTACAATGAGAACCCCCTAGAGATAATGCAGGACATGGAACTCAAAAGAACAATTATAAACATGATAAAAGAATTCAGGGAATTTAAAGAACACACACACAAAAGAAATCAAATAACTAAAGGAAGATAGGGATAAACTTCTGAATGAATTCAGAGAAGAGCAAAAAATATTGAAAACTTCTCAGGCTGAAATGAAGAAGGAAGTGAAACACTCAGTAAGCCAATTAGACATGACAGGAGAAAGCCTCAACAATAGGATGAATTAAATGGAAAACAGAGTATCAAGACTGAAAGATAAAGTGAACGAAATAGAACACTCAAGCAAAGATCACGAAAAATTTAAGAAATCATAAGAATGGAATATGCAGGAATTGTGTGACACCATAAAAAGACCAAACTTATGAATCATAGTCATACAGGAAGGAGAAGAATCCCAAGATAATGGCATGGACCAGAACATCAACAGAATCATGGAAGAAAATTTCTCTAAAATTAAAGAAAGACATGCCCATACAAATACAAGAAACATATAGAACACCAAACAGACAGGACCAGAAAAGAAAATCTCCATGGCACATCATAGTAAAAACACTAAATGTACAAAACAAAGAGACAATACTGAAAGCTGCAAAAGAGAAACAACAGGTCACATATAAAGGAAAACCCATTAGGATCACAGCTGACTTTTCAGTGCAAACTATGAAAGCCAGAAGAGCCTGGAACAAAGTATTCCCATTTTTAAATGACCACAGATGCCAACCCAGATTACTATACCCAACTAAAATGTCTATTATAGTCAAAGGGGAAAGAAAAAATTTCCATGACATAAATAGGCTGATGGAATTCATGTCCACAAACCAGTCTTTCAGAGAGTTCTGGAAGCAATACAAAGAGCTGACGAAAGGAATGACTATACCCAAGTGGTTGTGGAAAGAAAGGTATAACTGTGAAAAAGTACAGCTATATCAAGAATGTAAACAGAAATAACTTTAAATATTAACGGACTGAAAACTCACCAGTCAAAAGACACAGACTTTGTGAATGGATTAAGAAACAAAACCCATCTTTTTGTTGTCTGCAAGAAACTCATCTCACTTTCAAGGACAGACACTATCTTAAAGTGAATGGATGGAAAGAAATATACCAAGAAAATAGTACTAAGAAAAAGGTAGGCATTGCAATTCTAATATCTGACAAAATAGACTTTAAAACTAATCAGAAGAGATAAAGAGGGCCACTTCATTCTGATCAAAGAATGAATAAATCAAGAAGATATTACAATCATGGACATATATTCACTAAACTCTGATGAACCCAACATCATAAAAACAGTAGGACAGGACATTACCCTGATTAATTCCAATTCCTTAATAGGAGGGGACTTCAATACCCCATTGTCTCCATTAGATAGGTCAACAGGACAGAGAAAAAACAAAAAGAGACATCTGAATTTAAGAATACCATACATGAAATGGGCCTAACAGATATCCACCAAATATTCCACTCAAGCACCAAAGAATATACTTTCTGTTCAGTGCCCCATGGAACCGTCTCCAAAATCGACTACATACTGGGGCATAAAACAAACCTGAATACAAAAAGATTGAAATAATCCCATGCATTCTATCAGACCTCAATGCAATAAAGCTTAAAATCCACAATGGAAGGTGCCCTAGTAACTACATGAACACATGTAGATTAAACAGCACACTCCTGAATGATGAATGGATCAAAGGAAAAATTTAAAAAGAAATAAAAGTATTCCTGGAACTAAATGAAAAGGATAGTACAACACAACAAAAGTTCTGGTACAGACTGAAAGCAGTTCTTAGAGGGAAGTTTAGAGCTCTAAGTGCCTACATCAAAAAATCAGAAAGAGAACAAATAAATGACTTAACATTGCAACAGAAGACACTTGAAAAGCAACAACAAATGAAACCCAAATCCAGCAGACAAGTAGAAATAACAAAAATAAGAGCAGAAATTAATGAAATAGAAACAAAAAGTAATAATAATGAATCAATGAATCAAACAGCTTGTTCCTTAAAAAGATAAACAAGATTGACAGACCCTCCCCAAGCCCAGTCAACCTAAAGAAAGAAAGATCACCTCCAAACCAGCAAAATCAGACATGAAAGGGGAAACATCTCAACAGACAGCAAAAAGATCCAGGACATTATAAGGGAAAACTTTAAAAACCTATATGCCACTTAATTTGAAAACCAAAAAGAAATGGATGGATATCTAAAAGCATGGGAACCACCAAAACTAAACCAAGAAGAGATTAACAGCTTAAACAGACCCAAAATACATAAGGAAATTGAGACAGTAATACAAATCCTCCAAATTAAAAAGAGCCCAGGCCCAGATGGATTTACAGAAGAATTCTACCAGACATTTAAAGAAGATCTACATCCAATACTGCTTAATTCATTCAAAAAGATAGAAATGGAGGGAGAACTTCCAAATTTCTTTTATGAAGCCAGGGTCACTGTAATACCAAAGCCAGGTAAAGATACACCAAAAAAGAAAACTATAGTCCCATATCCTTAATGAACATAGATGCAAAACTTCTCAAGAAAATACCTGTAAACCACATATAGACATACATCAAAAAGATCATCCACCATATCAACTAAGCTTTATTCTAGAGATGCAGGGGTGGTTCAATATATGTAAGTCAATAAATGTCATAAATCATATAAATGGACTCAAAGATAAGAACGATATGGCCATCTCAATAGATGCAGAGAAGGCCTTTGACAAAATTCAACATGCAATTATGTTCAAAGTCCTAGAGGGAATTGGATTGGAGGGAATATACCTCAACATAATTGAAGCCACATACGACAAACCCACAGCCAACATCATTCTAAATTTAGAAAAACTGGAAGAATTCCCATTAAAATCAGGAACCAGGCAAAGCTGTCCACTATCTCCACTCCTTTTTAACATAGTGCTTGAAACTGTTGCAAGAACAATAAGATAAGAGAAGGAAATTAAAGGAGTAATAGTTGGAAAACAAGAGATCAAATTTTCCCTTCATCTTTTGCACATGATATGATGTATTTAAGAGGTGCCAAAAATTCCACCAGAAAACTCCAAGAAATTATTAACACTTTCAGTAAAGAGGCAGGTTAAAAAATTAATCTACAAAAGTCTGTAGCCTTTCTATATACCAATAACAAGCAATCAGAGAAAGAGTACATGGATACACTCCCTTTCGCAATAGCTCGAAAAAAATAAAAATAAAATAAAATATCTCAGAATAAACCTGACCAAAGACATAAAAGACCTCAACAATGAAAATTTTTAATCTTTAAAGAAAGAGATTGATGAATACATCAGAAGATAGAAGGACCTCCCATGGTCGTTGATTGGAAGAATTACTATTGTGAAAATGACCATCCTACCAACAGCCATTTATAGATTCAATGTAATGCCAATCAAAATCCCCATGACATTCTTTATAGACTTGGATAAAGCCTTCCTAAGATTCCCTGTCTTCTTGATCAGGGCACCATGGAGACCACACCAAATGAACTTAAATCATTGTCCAGTCTAGAAAGAGAAGGGTCAACACAGAGGAAACAGTTCCTCAATGCTTCCAAATGAAGATAGCCATGCTCGAGTAGGACCTTTGACTTATCTTCACATAGCTGGAACTGGTAAAAGAAAGGAGCCAGGGGCCCCATCCCAAGCCCATGTGACTCCTGAGGAATAGATCCTTAAATGGCTTTACGAGTAAAAATAAATTGGTTTATCTGGGCCAACTGTATGGTCTTTAACATATAAAAGGAAAGATTAAAGGAATCAGTATAATTCTTTAAGAGTTCTTGTATATACCTAAAGGCTGCATAACAAGAAACAATGCCATCCAGGAGATACTTTCCTTTGAGTTGTTGGCCAGGGTGGCCCAAGAGACTCTCAGACAGTAGCCCAGCATAGAACTGGGAAAATGAACAGTAGACCCCAATCTTATCTAAAGGAATATTGGGAACTGATTGCTGCAGATGAGGAAGAGTTGATCTTCCTGAAACAAGGAACTCTAGATCAGATGACTAGATTCAGCAGATGAACAAGCACTGGGGAATGGCTGGGACACCAACAACACAGTGAACAGTAACAGGGATTATACAGTCTGTGTTTATGGGGGTTGAAACTATGGGAGGGTGTCATTTGGGATGTGGGTATATAGATGAATAAGATTGTTTAGGATATTCTGTATGAAATACACACAAAAAATCAACAAATAAATTTATGAATTATATTTGAGGAAGAAGCATAAACATTTGTTTCACGTTAAGTAGTAGAGATGAAAAACATTACCATTGAAATCTACATAATGATTTTATATCCATGCTCAGGTGCCAAAGATCTCAGAAAGTAACCAACTGTGACTATTAATCATCAGATACATAGAGATTAGAAATGCATGTGCAAACATCTAAGTTTTAGTAGCATTAAAAATGAGTTTTTCTCTATGAAACAGTATATATTAAAATGAAGTGGAGATCTTTTTTAAAGGTTAAAACCTCATTTAATTTTATGTCTTATAAGCTTTATACTGAGTTAAATATTGCATAAATGTATTAATGCAACTCTGAACCTAAAAATTACAGCCAATTTTGAAAGATGCATCTTTGCTCTGGAAATTGTTGTTGAATATGTTAACGGTGTCATGAAATGTTTCTAATCATGGGGTTATTAAATAAATAATTTTTAAAAAGAAATAAAAATACAATATTTCTTTTTAAAAAGATCAAACAAATACACACTGAGAATTTTTAGTCTTATCTGACTGTCCAGTGCTTTCCAAGAGCAGTTTTCTTTATCTGGAAAATAAGGAAGATTGAAATCATCAATGTCCTTCAATAGTGTGAAAGTCACAGAAAACAATGGAAGACTCGGGACTACAAAGACAGGAGGAAACTACAGTGACAACTCAATGCTGTCTGGGATCAGAAGAGGGACATTAAAAGACAAGTATAATCTCTGTATTATATAATATCTAGATGAGTTAATATCATTGTGTCAATATTAATTCCCAGTTTGGATAATTATACTATGGTTATATAAGCATTAGCATAAGGGAAACTGGCATTAAAAGTAGACAGGAATTCTCTCTGCTTTATTTTTTCCCCTGGGGAAGTGGGAGTGTTTTTTTTTCACAAGTATAAAGTTATTTCAAAATAAAAGTTTAAAAATGAAAAAAATATTTTAAGTTATGCGTATATAAGAATTTGAGTGTGGGTTTGTGCATGTAAACACAGTACTTTGGAGGCAAGAATAATGAGTTGAATTCCCTGGAGCTGAAGTTGTATGCAGTTGTAAAATGGCCAGTATGGCTACTGAGAACTGAACTCAAGTCTTGCACAAAAGCAGTACATGTCTGAAGAGCTGAACTCTCTCCAGATCATTAAATTTTTTAAAATGTGCATCAACAACATACTCAATTCTTCTGTTATAGAATAAAAATCACCATTTTGGCTAAAACATTTGTTTCATTTCTCTCTAGATATTGGGAACTGTTTTTCATTTTGTGAAAGAGCCTAATAATTTCATCTAGCATTTACACATGTAATCTGTAATCTGATTTCACATCTAAAGGAAGATATGCATAGACTTTAGGTAAATGCTGTACCTTTTGTAATAAAATTGAATCTCATAGACAGTGATATCAAAGGGAAGTCCTAGAAGTGAACCCTTGAGGATATGGGGAGAGAAACACTATTAATTACTATATCAAATATTGTCTAATAACTCTGTAACATTTAAACTAAATGATGGGTGATTTGGAGCCCTTCAATTGTATATGTTAATAATTCAAAATCTAGCTTCTAAAAATAATGTTAGACGTGAGGCATTTTAATGGCAAAAATCTGAGTTCTTCTAGCACAGATTAAAATTATTTTTACTGAGTGTCTCCCTGAAATGTACCTGCTGTGAAAGGAAACATCATTTAATAATTGGACATAATATTTTATCTACAATATTTCTGCTGTCATATTTGCCAGTCTTTTTACTTTACTTGATGATTTGATTTCACTTATTTCTCAAAGCAGTTTTTACTAATGGAGTTGAATCTCTTGAATCATTCATGCCCAAACATAGATCATCATTTTCACTCCTAAATTTTGAACTAATGGTAATGGACTCATTTAAGGAAAAGAAAGTACAAATGTATTCCATAATTACAGCCAAAGTCCAAGCACAGAGATATTTGATAATTATAGCATTTGTCCTGTTGACATCTATCTGTTGACTGACACAAGCCACTTATGAATTATTTATATGCAATTATCATTTCATTTTATATCTGTCAACATGTTTCACTATGACCACATCATGCAGAGAGTTCACCAGGTTCCATCAAACTTGACACTTGCTATGAATACAAATTGTATATAAGACATCTTGAATAAATAAAATGACCTTTTATCACTAAGTGAATGATATTATACAATTTTGTGAAGTATATTCATATACTTGCATTGACACAAAATTTACAAGGTCACCCACAGCTTACAAACTTTGAAAATATATAATTACAACTATGCCACTTGCTTAATAGAGTATTCTGTGACAAAATTTCATTTTTAATTAATTCCCGACACTTTTGAGGAATATGTCAGAAGGTGAAAACAGGCATGTTTCATTTGCATTAAGGTGATGATGTAATATTAGTATGCTACTGATAGTATTCATAATAATAGTTAAGGCCTTCTGCATGTCACTCTGCCAGACATGAGTGCACATTATGTCTACCCTTCATCATTCTGAAAATGAACTACTATCAGTTCCATTTTCAGGTGGTGATATTAAGTAGTGGTAAGTAATTATTGCCCCATTATCTCAATAACTAATAGAGTTACAGTTTGATAACGAATCCATAGTTGTCAAATTCATTTTCCCAATAAATTCTCACACCTTTATAAAAGGTGAATGTCAAAACCAAGTAAGATACCCAGGACTGCTCTTTATTCTGTGATAAATGAGAAGCAATATTTGATCAAAATGGAATCTAAAGGGTGAAGTGATACTAAAAACATTCAAATCACCAACAAATACTTCTGGGGTTCTTTTCCATTTTATAACAAGCAAAATAGCATTATTTTCTTGTCAAATAAGTGTATTTCTGGCAGTAGGTTTTGTCAAATTATAGTTCCTCTCCCACTTTCATTTGTTCCAAATCACTTGCTGATTCATGACAATGCCACATCACTGGTGAGATATCTGACCTGGGGGATATCAATTCGACATATTGCCTTGGTTTAAGGATTTACTTATTTTTATTTTATGTGTGTGAGTGTTGTGGCTATATTTAAGTGCATTTGGGCATACAATGCCAGAGGAAACCAAAAGAGTGTGTTCGATCCCGAGTTCCGGGTGCTTGACCCAAGTTCCAGATGGTGATGTGGGTACGGAGACCTCAAAGTCAGTCCTCTGCAAGAGTAGCTAGTGCTCTTTACCACTGTGCTGTTTCTCATTCCCTGCCTTTATTTTAGATTATAAATAACCTTACTGTAGGTGAAACCAAGTAGAAGAACATAATGGGAAACTATAATAAAAGAAAATAAAAAATGAGGGAAAATGCTCATTTGATTGGAACTGCCATGAATATTTCTTCAGAGTTATTCTATGGGATCAATCACTTTAGCTAAAATATTTTGTTAAAATGCATCTCCAAGGTGGACTTAGTCAAAGTACACATTTAATCCCAGGACATCAGAGGCAGAGGCAGGTGATTCTCTGTGAGTTCAACACCAGGTCTATTTAGTGAGTGCCCGACCAGTCCAGGCTGCATAGTGAGAGCTTGTCTCAACAACCAAAATTTTATTAAAACTTTTTGCTTAGATTTAAGTGTTATGTTCATTTTTGCTATGTCACATTTTAAACTGCTAGCTTTTTCTATTTTTAATAAAAAATTATCATTTCAATTAGTAATACAATTTTAAAATAAAAGTATACTAACTAATAATTCTTTCAAAGAAGTATATAGAGAACATAAATTTATTGACATGTGTGATTACACTGTTTCTCAAATAATTTGAATACAAATACATGCTTATTTTTTAGTTCTACAATGCAATGGTGACACTTTGATGGTAAAAATTCATGTAACTATAGATGATGACCAATATTTTAACACAGAAACAAAAGGAATGTAATTTTTATCAGTTTTCCAGGGAAGCATTTTAAACACAATGTCCATTTAAAAATAAATTTTTATTAAATTTTTGTGGATTTCATACACAACATGTTAATCATAGTTAGTCCCTCTTTCCTGTCTGTACCCTTCCACGGCTTGCCCACAGGACTTCATGCATTCTGCCATACATATGTTAAGGACTTTCAAGTTTCTGTACCCAGATAGCCCCCGGTGTGAGTTCATCCCTGGAGCCTGCTTAGCCTGTCCAGAGTCACTCCCTTAAAAAAGATCAATTATCGCTCACTCAGCAATGGTTAACTGCCAATAGTTCTCCATTAAGAGGGCCTCCTATCCATTTCCCCAGTTCCAGGCTGGTTTTTGTCTGATTGAGATTTGTGGGAATTGTGCACACTGTCTCCATTGTCTTTTAATAAAAAATGATAAAACTGTGTGACTTCTTACTCAAATCAGTTAATTAAGACCATATTCAATTACATATTAAACAAAATGTGTAAATATTTTTTCAACAATATTTTGCTATCATAGATCTTTTACTAAAAGCATAAAAGAAAATTAAATCCAAGTAAAATAGGTATAAAATTTATGCATTCACATTTATATTATTTCTATGTATGTTTTCAAATATAATCATAAGGATTTTAGAGATATGAGTTTTCCCAATTTTATAGCTGCATGGTTCTTTTATAATTAAAACATTTTAACTATGTAGGCAAAGTATGCTTTTATACTCTCTGGTTTCTCATAAAGCTCTATTTTTCTTTAAAAATAGAGCTTTATGAGAAACCAGATATTGTATCTATGATATTTCTGGCAATAAACTTTAATAAACTTGTGAAGAAAAAAGAGTGGTCAGGATAGACTTTTCTGGGCATCAGGGACTCGTTACTGTTTTATGTTTGCGGTGGTTTGAATGAGAATTGTCCCCCACAGACTTCAAGTATTTGAACACTTGGTCAGTTGGTGGTGCTGTTTGGAAAAGGTCATCGAATGTTCAGCAGGTGTAGCTTTGCTGATGGAAGTATGCTTCTGAGATGGAGCTTGGGGGGATCTGAGCTTTGTATTTCACTATTCTGTCTCTGCTTCTTATGCGTGCTTGAAGATGTGAGTTCTCAGGTTTCTGCTCCAGCCACCTCTGCTGCCATACCTCCAAATCATGATGGACTCTAATTCCTCTGGAACTATAATCCAAATTAACTCTTGATTTTATAATTTGCCTTCTTCTTAGTGTTTTATCACAACAGAAAAATAATAAATACAGAAGTTGATATCAGAGAATGGGCAGTTGCTTAAAGAAACCTGACCATGCTATTTTCTGGAGGAATTTGTAAAACTGGAAATTGGGACTACAGAGGTGGTTGGATGTTGAAAACAGAGCTTAATGGATAGTTTTAGTAAAGGTCTTGCTCAAGATGTAGACAGAGGGAGATGGAAACCAGGACTTAAACAGCAACTGGGATATTTTGGCAAATAATATGGCTGCCCTCTGCCCACAGACTAAGCATTTGCCTGAAACCAAATTAAGAAATAACGGACTAATTATTTTGATGGAGGAAATTTCAAGACAGCCTAATGTTGAACTTCTGGTATAGTTAATAATGGTGAATATTCTGCATACCCACATGCAAAAAGAACAAATGTGGCAGAAATTCAAAACGCACAGTTTGGAGAGGCACAGAGGGCTAGGAAGCTTAATGTTGGAGCACTAGGCATGTAGTGAAAGGTAAGCCCACGTTGTCAATGATTTTAGAGCTGCTAAGAGAGCCCTCCTACTGTACTGAACAATAATGAGTGACTTCAGGTAAAGACCTGGCCCAGTTAAACTTCCAATTTGTGAAGAAAAAAAAAAAGAGCCTAAGTTGTATTCTTCTCCTTGAAAACCACAGCATACAAAAGCTCCTGAATGGAAATATGTATTCATATGTATGCAATTTGCTTTTTTTATTTTGCAGAGGATTACAACTAACAGAGTGCCTTGAATCTCAGAAGAGAATTTAGGTTTTGACTTAAGAGAACTATTGAGACTGTTAAGGACTAGGGGGACTTTAATGTTTGACTAAGGAGGGCATCTGACTTGACCTTCAGGAGTGAGTTGCTCAAATCTCTCCATGCTCATCCTTCTGTTTTGGGACAGTGTGTAGTCCCTCCCTTTAGTCCAGGGCTCAAGCTTCCCTCCTAGCTAGTAAGAACCAGCACATCTGTCTTCTATAGCCTATCCTTGGACCATGGAATGATCTATTCAAAGCTAATGAAGTGCTCGACTAGGTAGAGCTTGTTTTCTCTCCAGGAGAGTTCCTGAGTAGCATGACTGGGTAGATCAGGTGCATTAAATATAAAGTAAAAAGAGAGAACCTGAAGCCTAGACCAACTAACTCTACAAACCCAAACAGAAAGTAACCAAGGTACATCAATAATACAAAGAGTATCGAAATTCAACTTAACAAGGGATGGATTGAAGAATTACAGGCAGAGAAAGAATCCCCATTCCAAAACAACAACAAAATAATAATATGAAAAAACAAAATAGTACGCCCCCACCGAGCACCACCATTTCAATAAAAGAGTTCAATTCGAGAACTTCTAACCATAACCCAGGACATAGAATTTAAAGGAACAATAATAACCATAATCAAAGAATTCAACAAATTTAAAGTACACAATAATGAAAAACTGATGAACTAAAAGAAGATAAGGATAAACTTCTGACTGAATTCACAAAAGAGTTAAAAACAATAAAGAAAACTCAGACTGAAATGAAGGAAGAAGTGAAAAATTTAAAAAGCCAATTTGAAAAAACAGGAGAAAGCCTTGCCAATAGAATGAAAGGGAAAAAAGAATATCAAGACTAGATGATAAAGTTGAAGAACTTGACCACTCAAACAGGAATGAAATATGTAAAAATTATAGGACATCAAGAAAAGACCAAATTTATACACGATAGGTATAGAGGAAGGATAAAAATTCCAGGTTCATAGACCTAAAATGATCTTCAATAGAATTATAGAACAAAATTTCTCTAAATTAAGGAAAGGCATGTCCATACATTTATGTAAAAGAATCATATAAAACACCGAATAAACAGGACCAGAAAAGAAACTCCCCACAACATATCAAAGTAAAAACATGAAATTCACAGAACAAATAATACTGAAAGCTGCAAGAGAAAAACAAGTTACATACAAAGGAAAACATGTCAGAAATACAGCTGACATTTTAGTGCAGAGTATGAAAGCCAGAGGAGCCTGAACTAAAGTACATAAAGTTCTAAATGATCAAGATGCCAACCTAGAATACTTTATTGAGCAAAACTGTCTATTATAGTTGAAGAGGAAAGAAAAATCTTCCATTACAGAATAGGCTGAAAGAATTCATGGCCACCAAATCAGCCCTACAGAGAATTATCAGAGTATTACAGAGGACTGAAGAAAGGCATGACTATACCCAAGAGGCAACAGAAAGTAGTAAAAGAAGCTATAATTGTGGAGAAAGAATTGGATCAAGAATGCAGACAAAAAAATTAAAATGTTAGTAACCAAAATATATCATTCAATAATAACTTTAAATATCAATGGCATGAGTTCCACAGTCAAAAAGACACAGACTAGTTGAATAGATTAAGAAACAAGATTCAATTTTTTGTATCTTCAAGAAACTCATCTCATCTGTAAGGACAGACATTACCTTAGGGTGAAAAAATGGAAAATATATTCTAAGCAAATGACACTTGAAAACAAATAGTTGTAATTCTAATATCTGACAATAGGACTTCAAAGTAAAACTAATCAGGAGAGATAAAGAGGGCATCTTCATTCTAAAGAAAGGAGCAGTTAACCAAGAAGATATTACAGTTATGAACAAATATGTAAAAACTCTGGTGCACCCAATTTCATAAAAACATTGCTGGTAGACTTTAAGGCATGTATTAACCCTAACTCTGTTATACTAGGTGACTTCCATACCTCACTATCTCCAATAGACTGGTCAACTGGGCAAAGAATAAACAGAGAGATGTCTAAATTAATTGCTACCATGCATCAAATGGACCTAACAGACATCTACAAAATATTCCAACAAAGCATGAAAGAATACATTATCTATTCAGTAGCCTGAGGTGTCTATAAAATTTACCACATATTGGGACAGAAAGCAAAATATTGAAATAATACCATGCAGTCTATCATTCTAAAACAACATACATTTTAAAATGAACTCATGGAAATTAAAAAAATTCTACTCGATATATGAAGCATATCTGCAAACACTGCTACTTAAATTATTAAGAAAGCTAGATACACAGGGGGATTTCCAAACTCTATGAGTTACTTTAATACCAAAACCAGGTAAAAACCCAACAAAATTGAAACCTATCTCCCCATATCCTTAATGAAAATAGGGAAAATTCAAAAATTCTCAAAAAAATATTTTCAAACCACTTACAGGCACACATCAAAATGACCATCCACAATAATCAAATCAGGTTTATTCCAGGGATGCAGGGATCATTAAAAATATAAGTAAATAAGTGTAATCAGTCATACAAATGAACTTAAAGACAAACATCAGATGATTATTTCAATACATGCAGAAAAAGTCTTTGACGAAACTCAACATGCATTTATGTTAAAAATACTAAAGGGAATTGGATTGGAAGGAAAATACCTCAACATAATTAAAACCGTATAAAATAAACCCCAGCCAACATCATTCTAAAAGGAGAAAAACTGGAAGCATTCCCATTAAAATTAGGAACCAGACAACGATGTCCATTATTTACACTCCTTTTTAATATAGTGCTTGAAACTCTTGCTACAGCAATAGGAAAAGAGAAAAAAATTAAAAGAGTACTAACTGGAAAAGAAGAATTCAAATTACCTATTACTATTTGCTCTATTACCTATTTGCTGATGACATATTATTTATACATACGAGATCCCCAAAATTCCACCAGAAAACTCACAGAAATGATTAATACCTTGAGGAAAGTGGCAGAGAACAAAATCAGTTGACAAGAATCAGTAGCCTTTCTTAATAGCAATAGCAAGGAATTGGAGGAGTCCACTGAAACCCTCCAATTTATAATGGCCTCAGAATATATCAAGAAATAAATCTGATCAAAAACATTAAAGATCTCTACAATGAAAAATTTAAATCTTTGTACAAAAAGCTTTAAGAAGAAACCAGGAGATAGAAAGACCTCCTGTACTAATGAATTGCAAATATCCTACCAAACACTCTATAGATTCAGTGATATATTAATCAAAATCCCTATTACATTATTCAGAGAATTAGAAAAAAATTCTAAAATTCATATGGAATCAACCCAGCTAATTAAAGCAATATTGAGCCAAAAGCACTGCTGAGGGATATATTACAGAGTTGTAGTCATAAAAATAGCATGAGACTGTAACAAAAACAGGCACATAGAGCAATGGATGAATAACAGAAATCCCAGACATGAGTGCAAGAAATTTTAGGCACCTGATTTTTTACAAAGATTCCAAGAACACATACTGGAGGAAAAACATTATCTTCAACTAATGGAGCTGGCAAAACTGTATCTACACCTGTAGAATGATGACACTCGAAGCCTGCATAAGAGTCAACTCCAAATGCATCAAAAACCTCAATGTGAAACTGAAACTCTGAAACCATTAGAAGAAAACTTGGGCAAATTTCCTACAATCTTTAGAAGCAGGAAATGAATTCCGAATTCCAATATCAGTAGGTTAGGAATTAATATCAACAATTGACAAGTGGGAGGGACCTCAATAATCTAAAAAGATTCTTCACAGCAACAGAAGGAAGTGAAGAGGAAACCCACAAAGAGGGAGAAAATTTTCACAACCTACACATGTGACAGAAGATTAATAATCATGATATATAAAGAACTCAAAATCAAAGAATCAGGAAAATGTGTCCCAGTTAAAAGATGAACCATGAATTTGGACAGAGAATTCTCAAAAGAAGGTATAAAAATGGGTAACAAAATCCTTCAGAGAGTTAAACACCTTGTGCTGGATAGCTTTATTGTCAACTTGACAATTAGGGAATTGCCCTCCGTTGAACTGGCCTGTGGCTATGTCTGTGAGGCATCTTCTTGATTGTTGAGTGATGTGGGAGGGCCCAACCCACTGTGGCTGGTGCCACCCCTGGACAGGTGGGCCTGTGTTACATAAGAAATCAGGCCAAGCAGGGGCCAGGGGAGCAAGCAGGTAAGCATCATTCTTCCATGGCCTGTGCTCCAGCTCCTGACCCAGGTTCCAGCCCTGAGTTCCTACCTTGGGCTCCTGGATGAACTATGACCTGGGACATGTAAGCTAAATAAACCCTTTCCTTCCCAAGTTGGTATTGGTCAGTGTTTTGTCATAGCAGTGGGGAAACCAGCTAGGACAAATTGGTACCGAGAGTAGGGTATTGCTGTGACAGACCTGACCCAGCTGTTTTGTGGAAGATTGTGGAAGTGTTTGGAACTTTGGGCTGGAAAAGCCATTGAGTGCTCAGAGTTTGTTGTTGTGTATCTTGGAACAGTTCTGCTGCAAGAACTGAAGACAATGGAGGTCTGGCTTGTGAAGCTTCAAAGAGAGGCAGAGACTATCAGGACTGTTCCTGTGATATTTTGAATTGAGAATCTGTGGGTTCTGGATGGGAATCAGCTGTGATTAAGAAGCAACCAGAACCTGAAGTGAAATTTTTGTTTTACTGGGACAATGGATGTTGGTTATCTGGGGCTGAAAAATCAGCTGTAAGTAACAAGAGACCAGCATCATTGTGGTTAACTCTTCTGGGAGGTATTTCCTCAGGCTCAGCACACAGAATGGACCTCTGCCTCTATATCAATCTGGAAGCAGGATGTGGTAATGTGTAATAGTCTTCTGCATGTTTCTGGTGTTGAAGGCCTGAAGCAGCCACAGAGAGCAGCTAAGGCTTGGCACTCTGTGAGGCCAGGAAAGGCCATATGTGAAAGTGCAGCTTCAGTTGCAGTAAAGATCCTAGGATTGAAGGGGTCTTGGAGAGAATCTGAGGCTTTGCACCTGGAGAGGAATAGAAGAGGCCATTGGTGAAGGTGTAACCTCAGTTTCAGTGGAGACCCCAACATTTGGAGATACCAGGACTGTGGGACAACCACCAAGGACCAAAGTAAGTGTGGAATGGAGCTTGCCTGGGTCTGAGAGACAAGCTGTTTGTGCTGTGGAAGGTAGAGTCAGAGGAGTGGAGCTGCTAGAACCCTTTGGAGGCCAGAAGATCGTGAGTGAATCCCAGATGTCCAGCCTTGAGCTACTTTGTTGGACTTTGGATTTGCTTAGGTGTGCCCAATTCTTCCCTTTGAAATAAGACAGTACTTGTTTTGGATTTTACATAAGCCCACTTTTAAAAGAGACTATGGACTTTTAAGTGTCTGGATTTTTAGGGACTATGGGGCTTTTAAGGTTGTACTGTCTTATGTTGTGATATTAACATCATATCTTGGGGATGAGAATTGGAAAGGTTATGTTTAAATAGTGATGTGTTTGTGTGTCAATTTGACAAGGGGTCAATTATACTGGATCGCTTTAGTGTCAATTTGACACACCTGTCTTGAGGGAGCCTCAATTGGGAAATTGCCTCCATTGAACTTACCTGTGGCCATGTCTGTGAGGCATCTTGTTGATTGTTGAGTGATGTGGGAGGGCTCAGGACACTGTGAATGGTGCCAACCCTGGGCAGGTGGGCCTGTGTTGCATAAGAAAGCAGGCTGAGCAGGAGCCAGGGGAGCAAGCCAGTAAGAATCATTCCTCCATGGTCTGTGCTGCAGCTCCTGTATCCAGGTTCCTGCCCTAAGTTCCTACCTTGGGCTTCTGGATGAACTGTGACCAGGGATGTGTAAGCTAAATAAGCCCTTTCCTCCCTAAGTTGGTATTGGTCAGAGTGTTTTGTCACAGCAATGGAGAAACAAACTAGGACACAGCCTTAGTAATTAGGGGATTGCAAATCACTTTAAGATTTCTTAACACCCAAGTCAGAATAGCTAAGTTCAAGAGAACATATTATATCAAATGCTGGCAAGGATGTGGAGAAAGGGAAATGCTAATTCACTGCTAGAGGGATTGAAAAGTGGTACAATCAATATGGAAAGCAGTATGGAGAGCTCTTAACAAACTATAAATGAATCTAACACATGATCCAGTTATACCACTCCTTGGCATATACCCAAAGGACTCATCCTCTTGCACTGATATTGTACATACATGTTTACTTTGGCTTTTTCCACTGTAGCTAAGAAATGGAATCAACTTACATGCCCTTCTGCTGACAGGTGGATAATGAAAACGTGGTACATTTACACAATGGAGTTCTACTCAGTAGTAAAGAAAGATGAAATCATGAAATTTTCAGATAACAGATGGAAACAGAAACTGCTACACTAATTGAAGAAACACGGACTCAGAAAAACAAATTGAAGTATATTCTTCCTCACTTGTGGATATTAGAATCAAACACTTCTAAGTGAGTCTATATCCTGATGTAACTATAGGATCCAGGAAAATGGAAATAAACAATGGAGGTAAGTAGCAAGAAGCCTAAGAGAGAGGATTATTATGAAACAGGTGTTACCAAGGGAGAAATGGGCAAAAAGAGGGTATTTAACTGAGAGGGAAATAGAAAGGGTTATACGAGGACTATGTGGATAAAGGGGAGAAGGAGCTCATGAGAGGGGCATTATAGGAGAGAGGTATTATCAAGGGTGAAATGTGGAAAATGGTGTTATTTTAACTGGGGAGGGAGGAAGGAGGGTTAGATAGGGAGAGAGGAGAGATAAATAATGCTTAGCTGATAGGAAAAATCAGAGGTACCTATGTTAGTTCCAAAGCTGATCAAAAAATTACACATACAATATCTACACATAAGTGCAGGTATACAGCTGAAGATTATATACTATAATCCACAGTGCCAACCAGGAGAAACCTCCATTCAAGTTATTGGTAACAGTAGTCCAAGAGTCTCCCAAATTTATGCAGTCTATTGCCACAGCCCTTGATTGTCACAGAGAATGTGAAATTAAAACCTTATTGATAAAGAGAGGACATAGTTCAGACACAAGACTTGTTGCAATGGATGGGAAACTGCCCTGAAGGCCACCTCCTTGAAGACCAGCTGTCATAGTTTGTTAGGACACTATGCAAGCTGCTAAGGTAGAAAATCAATCAATGATCCAATGTCTACCATAAAGCTTAATAACCACAGTAATGGCAGTTGCATTAAAGTCTTATTAGTACAGTAGTGGCACTTTTATCTTGGGAGTAATCCAATAGTTATTGATTTAAAGCCCACTAAATGTGATGTAACTCTTGTGTGGCACTGTAAACATATCCAAATACACATGGCTGGAGTAGTAGTATATCTTAGACAAAACTCTATGTGTGTCACATCCCCAGACAAAGGAAATTTCTAAACTATGCTAAATATGGGTCCTTATATTTATAAACAAGCATGCTAGTCACCTCTCACCAAAGAAGCTTATTTTGTAACATATGGAGATTATTACAGAGTTCTACAACTGATCATAAAGAATTAGTGTCTTTGTGATGCCCAACCCTAAGTGACATATCTACAATGGAACCTCTACATCTAAGGCCTATGTTAGTGGAACAAGGAGTAGAGAGAATACTAATGCATCTCTCAACTCTCATCAGTGAAGCTACTTCATGTAACTTATGGTGTTGAACACAAAATACCACAAATGGCTGAAGTGTAAAGAATAAGAATCTGCAGAGCGTAGGTCCCTGAACAGTATTCCTATATTAGACCTCACCCACCCAGGGTTCAGGGACCATTGTGGAAGACAGCAGAAAGACCCACTGGAGAAAGTGCATGAACATGAGTAACCAATGTCTTATAGGCTCCCGGAACCCTGATTATATGAACT
This sequence comes from Nannospalax galili, assembly GCF_000622305.1. Taxonomy (NCBI): domain Eukaryota; kingdom Metazoa; phylum Chordata; class Mammalia; order Rodentia; family Spalacidae; genus Nannospalax; species Nannospalax galili. Next base: position 1,590,774 of record NW_008341889.1, on the reverse strand, counting down.
GACAGCAATGTTGTCAGCATGCACAAGACCCATGCAAACTGAGTCAGACAAAAACTCAGCATACAACTGGGAAAAAGGGATGCCAGCCCTAACTTCAGCTGAAGAACTGTAGGCAGCTGATTACTGTTGGGGGAAGAAGCGTTGATATTCTTTAAGGGAGAGAATCTAGACCCCAGTGGATGAACTTCTACTGTGGCATGTCTGGGACACTAACCTGTCTCAATAGGCCTTAACGTATTTGACAGAATGCATGAAATCTGGTGGGTTAGCTGTAGAAGATACGGATGAGGGGTGTAAAAAGATAATTAAAATGTATTATATAAAATGGACAAAAATTCAATAAAACATACATTTAAGAAACAATGTTTGGGTAGATGCATTTTGCCTTATGATATTGTCCTGAGCCTACATGAGCCAGGGAGTTTAATATGGTGGTTTGATTGAGAATTGTCCTTCATAGGCTCCATATATTTAAGCTCTTGGTGAGTTGATGACACTGTTAGGGGAGTTCATGAAAACTTCTGGTGATGTGGCCTGGGTGGTGGTAATATGCCAGTGGCGTGGGCTTTGAGAGTTCATAGTACTGTCCCATTTTGAGTTTCCGTGTCTGTGCCTCCAGCAGATGCGTGAAGATGTGTGTACTTAACTTTCTGTTCTGGCTTCGACTGCCACCATGCCTTCTTCTATGATGAACTCTTATCCTTCTGGAACCATAAGGCAATTAAACTCTTCCTTCTTTAAGTTGCCTTGGTCATGGTGTTTTGTCACAGCAGCAGCAAAGTAACTTATACAATGTTCTTCTAGCACAATTGGTTTCCTCAAATTCTTCTCACAGAACTGTAAGAAAATGAATCGTGGTTTTAGTTACCCCAACCACAGTGTACTCTGACAGCAGTCTAAGCCGTGATCTACTTCCTGGTAGCTGTCTTAATCAATGACCTATAATCTTACCATAAATCAATATTGAAAAGTATGAAATGTCAAGAATCCCCTAGGATCTTTGAAATTCATTTCTGAAAAAGATTAGTCTCAATAGTCACAATCTGACACAGAGCACAGATATTTATTTGCCTAATCAAATCCCATGTAATGAATCACATTCTGTCAGGAAGTACAATCAGTGATTGGGTCTACAATTGTCTGTCAGCAATTTGAGCTTTCCTGAGAATGCTCCTTGTTGCACTTACCAAAATCTTTTCTATCAGGTCTTGTTCTAACATACCTCACAGCATAATGACATAAAGCTTCCACTGTTTGTCTTCTTGTTCTAATCTGTTTAAAGAATTTAGTGATAATGGCAGTACCATGTATGGCTGTACCAACTTATTAGTTTTTAATACTATTTAAATAAGAAATCTCAGTTCTGGCCAATAAGAAGGTTCAGCATGTAAAGACACTTGCCATTAATCCTGAGGAATTCAGAAATTCACATAACCTCATGGTTGAAGGTGAGAACAGGCTCTGGCAAATTATTCTTGGACCTCCACATGCTTTGTTACATATACCTCTTAAAAAAATATATATATATATATTTCCATTTCTGACAGTAGCTTTTGACAATACATATGCAGATGTTTGCCATAATTTATAGATATTTATTCAAAAAAATAAAGATTAAAAACAATTAAATCATTACTATGATGTCAAATATATTTCACTTGTGTGTGTATTTGAGACAAGATCTCATGTATTGTTTATTCTCTTTTTTAATTTGTTTTTATTGAATTTTTGCCATTGGACAGGAAGCCTATGTTAAACTTCACCCACCTAGGGCTCAGGGAGAGCTGTGAAAGAGGGGTCTCATGAATTCTTATCTAGCCCCAAACTCTCTATGTAGCCGAGGATATCCTTGAACTTCTGATAAACCTTTCTCTACTTAATGAGTGCTGGGATTACAGATGTGTGCCACCATACATGGTTTATTTGGTCCTGGTATTGAATCAAGAGCGCTGTGCACATCAGGCAAGCACTCTAACAATTGGGATCTATCTCTAGTCATAAAAGTTGTTCTTTATTATTTATTGAGATAAACTTGAGAGTGTTAACAGACATTCTTCTAAAATTGCACAAGTCATTTTATTTGCTTTGAATGTTTCAGATAAACCAATATTTTTATTTTAAAAAATTTAAAATGTGTGTTTAACATAAAGGTACCTATTTTGAATCTATTTTTCTGCTCAAATATAGTTGTCCACAAATATCAAAAAAATCCTTTAATAGTGCTCTAAACAATCCAACCATTAGGTACATTTAAACACTACAAATTTATTGACTCAAAAAGACATGTGAAGACTAGGTTGATATTGTGAGCTACTATTATTTTCTAGATTCTGTCTTGAAAATAACACTTTGATAA
>NW_008341889.1:1556593-1588298 GCF_000622305.1 Nannospalax galili | reverse complement strand
AAACAAGTATCTGCAATTTCCATAAAATCCACTTATGCAAGTTACTTGCACACAGACAATTTATGGAAAATTTGTTTTAAATTATTTTAAAAGCCTTATTTTACAAGGCAGAACAAATGTCAGAGACTCTAAGACAAGATGAATAATCACATCACTCCAGTTTCAAATAATAAAAAAGTACAACTTGGTTTATTTTCCAGAAAGGGTTTACAATTACAGTTAAATCGTTTTATATTTCCCAGCTGACTCTCAAGCCAGAATTATCATATACCAAAACCTCACTTCCACGGACTGCCAGGAAGAATGAAAACAAGACTTTTATTGACTTTCAACTTTATTATTTTCTGATGGTTGTAGTAACTGGAACTAGACTAACAATATTTTCTCTGGAAGACATATATGACTTGATTTTATTACCAAATAAATTAAGACATTTAGTAAACTTAACTTGAGAGACTAAGGTGAAATTATAACAGCCCTGTTTATAATGCAATACGTATCCTTCTAGAAGATTGGTAGTAGTGATTTTGATTGATGTATTGAATGTGGGCATATAGGTCCTTTAGACATCTATTGTCAGAACATTAACTACCATGAAATATAGCAAAGCACTGCCTTTGCTTATAAATCCTCAACTTGGCTAACTTTAGGCTTTAAATTTTGTTTTTTGACTTTCAAGAATTTACATGCAAATAATTTAAACTCAGATTCATACAGCCCATGCACAGACATAGATCGTGTTACCATGAGCTTTGGCATTGACTATGGCTGGATGTGAGGTCTCTTAAATCAAAGGTAATATAAGAATATATAGAAATGTAGCGATTACAAGCATATAAAGGAATATGTGTTTCCAAGAGCTCTCCTAGTTAATTACACAAACAGCAGAGCTATTGGACAAGATCTAGAAGCAGTACTCAAGTATATACTATGTATACACAGAGAGAGAGAGAGAGACAGAGACAGAGACAGAGACAGAGAGATACAAAGAGACACAGAGAAAGAGATAGAGAGATATGTAGAGAGAATGAGTTTGGTGGAAATTCTCTTAAGTAATTTAATATGAAACTAATTCTCTGTTTTTCTTTTTGGTCTTTTTGAGACAGGGTCTCCCTGTATCTCCAGCTGTCCTGGAACTCACTATGTAGACCAGGCTGGCCTTAAACTCACAGAGATCCACCTGCCTCTATGCCCCAAGTGATGGGATTAAAGGTGTGTGCCACCATGCCCGGCTCCAATCATTCTTTAGAGTAATAACTTCTGATAAGATAAATAATATTCATTAATTACCTTGGTGTAATCATTCCACAGGGCAAATATACACCAAGATATCACATCATGTCATGCATATATATACATATATATATATATATTATTTTACCAATCATAATTAATTAAAAAAACTTGTGTGTACTTTTTCTTTGGAGCTCTACAGCTTTTTTATTTTCTTCATTTTAATTGAAATTTTGCAAATTTAATACATTTGATGAAATTTGGATTCCCCCATCTGCATTTACCTCTTTTACCTAATAATAAAATATCTTGTGGAATGGAGGATTTTTCCCTAGATATAATAGAGGTCATGTATCAAATTTGAAAGATTCACAAATCCTAATACATAATAACATACATAAACATATGCAGATGGAAAGAGCAAACCATAGTCATGAGCTCCCTGTATGCCAAACCAAAAAATAAGAGCAGGAAGGTACCATGGCTCATGTCATAGTCAAATTGCTCAGCAGGAAAAATTTAATATTAACAAGATGTCCTTTTAGAAACACTGGAAAGAAAAAGACTGCCAAGAACAACTTCAAAGACTGAATGAAGAATTTTACCAAACTGGATATATTCCCAGTGAAATGTTATTCATGGGACAAACTCTTTTTAAGATATACAAAAGCTGGAATTCATTAGTGGCTGGGCCATATATGATTAGAAGCATAAAAGAGTCATCGAGAAGAAAAATGATACTCGATCAGAACCCGAATCTACACAAACATTGAGGCGCGCTGAGAGGACAAATACACAAACCAAGTTGTTACATGATCTAAGTATCTTTTTTCAAAAAAGGTATACAGACTGCCTATGTGTAAGTGCAATACCCATGGGGGTCAGAAGAGGGCATTGGGTCCCCTGGCATTGTGGGTGGTTGTTAGGCATCATGTGGGTACTGGAAATCAAACCCAGGTCTTCTGCAAGAGCGCCTATTGCTCTTAACTACTGAGCCATCTTTACACTTAATTAGAAGCATTTCATTACAACAGCATTGACATATTCAATAACAATTTCCAGAGGTAAGATGCATCTCTTTCAAAACTGGCTGTAAATTTTTAGGTTTACAGTTGAATTAATAGTTATACAATATTGTGCTCAGTATAAACCCTATAAGACATAAAATTGGATGAGGCTTTAACCTTTAAAAAGATCTCCATTTCATTATTAAAATATACTGTTTTATACAGAAAAACTCATTTTTAATGCAACTAACAGATGTTTGCATCTCTAATCTCTATATATCTGTTTATTACTAGTCACAGTTGGTTACTTTCTGAGATTCTTGGCACCTCAACATGGATATAAAGTTATCAGGAAGATTTCAATGGTAATGTTTTTCACATCTGCCAATTAAAATGAAGCAAATTTTTATGCTTCTTCCTCAAATATAATTCACTTTTTTATTTTGAAATTTTTGTGTGTATTTCATACAGAATATCTCAATCAATGTTATTCATCTATATACCCACATCCCAAGTGACAAATCCCCCACCCCCGACTGGAGCCCATATACTCTGTCATCCTTGTTACTGTCCACTGTGTTATCAATGCCCCCAGCCCTTCCCCAGTGCTTATCCATCCACTGAGTCTAGTCAACCTATCTATACTTCCTTGTTTTAGGAAGATCAGCTGTTCCTCATCTAGCAGCAAGCTATTGCCAATATCCCTTTAGATAAGATTGGTGTCTGCTGTTCATTTTCTCAGTTCTATGCTGGGTTACTGTCTGGAGTCAGAGTCTCTTGGGCCACTCTGGCCAATAGCTCAAAGGAAGGTATCTTCTGTCTGGCCTTGTTTCTTGTTATGTCCTTTAGTTATATACATGGATTCTTAAAGATTCATAGTGATCCCTTTAATTTTTGGTTATACTTTCCTTTTGGGTGTTTAAGACAATGCAGTTGTCCAAGATAAACCAATTTATTTTTACTCTTAAGGTCATTTTTGGATCTGTTTCTCAGGGGTCATATGGGCTTATGAGGAGCCCATGGCTCCTTTCTTCTATGAGTTCCATCTATGTGAAGATAAGTCAAAGGTCTTGCTCAACTGTGGATTGCTGGCCTCCACTCAGCCAAACTCCACTGCTGCTAGGAGACAGTGTACACCAGTCCCCATACCGGAAGGTGGGGGGAAAGAGAGAGACCTGTTGGGGGAGGGAGGCCTCGGCCATAGTGGGTATGGTGGGAGAAAATGCCGGGGAGGCTGTGGCAGTGGGCAGCTGGTTTATTATGGTGGAAGCAGAGGTTTATATAGGAAAGCTTCACAGGCAAAGAGGTGGGGGTTGGGTTTTCTGGCAGGCTGACAGGTAGGGGGAGGGAAGGGGCTACTATGACTACTTGGCCATTGTCCTGTCCTCCGGTCATATAATCTACAAGGGACCCGGTTAGGATTAAAGGAGTAGAGGCTTAAGGGTTTTGCTTGGGGGTTGTTGTGTAAAAGGTAGTGTCCCTAGAATGGAGCAGGCCAGCTTCCTGCCACCCACACTAGGAGATATCCAGCCTGGCAGCCATACTCTACATTCTAGGCACTCTTGACTTATCCCAATAGTGGATGGCTCCACTTGGATCCATGGAGGAAATGTTTCCTCCATATTGACCCTCCTATTTTTTTAGACTGGACACTGGTTCAAGTCCATCTGGTAAGGTCTCCATGGCCTCCTTGATCAAGAGGACAGGTGACTCACCACAGTCACAGGACATTTTAAGAGATGCTCCATAGTTCCCTGGAACTTAGTCAAACTTGGAGGGCAAGGAGCAAAAACTGTCGTTTAAGATCCTCTGACCAAATTCATATAGGCTTCAAAGTATGGCTGTTAAATATCTAAGAAGATTAGTTCCAACCAGTCTGGTACTTTTAATTACCATGTGCTACATAGATAAAGCTTGTGTTACTTGAGTTGATTGTATGCATAATTTGTCAGTAGGCTGTTGAACTAGTATGGTTCCCTCTGGATTTTTAAAAACTATCTAGACATTATTTATCTCTTTCATTACCTAACCCTTCTACCATGGTTTCCCCATTTGGAGTGCCCCCATTTTTGCCATTATTCCCTTAATAATACCTTTCATGTTCCCACCACTTTTGAGCCCCTTCTTTTCCTATAATCCTCAAGGTTCCTTGTATAACCCTACCTCCACACTCCCCTCCAAATAACCTCATTTTTATCCATATCTCCCTTATTAACACCTGTTTCCTACTGTTCTTCTCTTTCAGATTCTTTCATTTCCTTTACCTCCCTGATTTCTTTTTTCATTATCCTGGTTCCTATAGTTATGTCTGGATACATACTCACTTACAAGAATTTGGTGCTAAGATCCACATATGAGACAGAACATACGTCGTTTGTTTTTCTGCATCTGTATTACTTCACTTAGTATAATAGTTTCTAGTAACATCCATTTACCAGAAAATTTCATGATTTCATCTTTCTTTATTGCTGAGTAAAACTCCATCACATAAATGAACCAGATTTTCATTATCCACTCATCAGTTGAGGGACACTTATGTTGCTTCCATCTCTTAGTTATTGTGAAAAGAGTAGCAACAAACATGGATGTACAAGTGTCCCTGCAGGAGGATGAGTTCTTTGGGTATATGCCAAGAAGTGGTATAACTGGGTCAAATGGTAGGTTCATTTGTACTTTTTCAAGAGTTTTCCACACTGCTTTGCATAGGGATTGAACAAGTTTGCAATCCCACCAGCAGTGGATGACTGTTCCCCATATCCTCTCCAGAATTTGGTATCATTTGTTCTCTTGATCTTGGTCAGTCTGCCTGAGGTAAGATGAAATCTTAAAGTGGTTTTAATTTGCATTTCCCTAATTACTAGTGATGTTGAACACCTTTTAAGATGCTTCTTAGGCATCTTTATTTCTTCTTTTGAGAACTCTCTGTTCAGTTTCTCAGCCCATGTTTTAATTGGGTTACTTCCTTTCTTGATTCTTTGTTTTTTGAGTTCATTATATATTCTGGATATTAAACCTCTGTCAGATGTGTTGCTGGTGATTTTCTCCCACTCTGTGTGTTTTCTCTTCACTTTCTTGGTTGCTTCTTTTGATGGACTGAAGCTTTTTAGTTTAATAGGGCCCATTTGTGGATTCTTGACCTTGTTTCCTGAGCAATTGAGTCTGGTTTAGAAAATCATTTCCTACACATGTATCTTGTAGGTTACTGACAATGTTTTCTTCTAACAGTTTCAGAGTTTCAGGCTCCACATTGAGGTCTTTGATCCATTTGGAGTTGACTTTTGTGCAAGGTGAATGGTAGGGTTTTAGTTTCATTCCTCTACAGGTGGAGATCCAGTTTTGCCAGTACTATTTGTTGAAGATGCTGTCTTTCCTCCAATGAATTTTCTTGGCCCCTTTGTAAATACCAAGTGGCTGAAATTGCATGTACTTATATTTGGATCTTCAATTTTGTTCCATTGATCTATGGGTCTATTTGTGCCAGTACAATATTGTTTTTGTGATTTTAGCTCTGTAATAAAGTTTAATATCTGATGTTAATCCCCACAGCATTGCTTTAATGCTCAGGGTTGCTTTGGTTATCTGAGGTCTTTTGTGTGTCTATATGAAACTTAGTATAGCTGTTTCTAATTCTATAAAAAATGTCATTGGGATTTTGATTGGCATTGCATTGAATCTATAAATGGCTTTTGGTAGGATGGTCATTTTCACAATATTAATTCTTCCATTTTATTAGCATGGGTGGTCCCTCCATCTTCTGATGTCTACCTCAATCTCTTTCTTTAAAGATTTAAAATTTTCATTGTAGAGATATTTAATGTCTTTGGTCAGGCTTATTTTTAGATTTTTGTTGTTGTTTTACAGCTATTGTAAAATGGGGTGTTTTCATGTACTTTTTCTCTGATTGCTTGTTATTGGTATATAGAAAGGCTACAGACTTTTATAGATTAATTTTGTAACCTTCCACTTTACTGACAGTGTTAATCATTTCAAGGAGGTTTCTGGCAGAGTTTTTGGCATCTCTTAGATATAATGTCATATCATCTGCAAAAAGGGATAATTTCATCTCTTCTTTTCCAATTATTGCTCCTTTAATTTCCTTCTCTTGTCTTATTACTCTTGCAAGAGTTTCAAGCACTATGTCAAAAAGGAGTGGAGATAGGGAATAAACTTGTCTGGTTCCTGATTTTAATGACAATGCTTCCAGCTTTTTTCTATTTAGATGTTGGCTGTGGGTTGTTATATATGGCTTTAATTACCTTGAGGTATGTTCCCTCCAGTCCAATTTCCTCTAGGACTTTGATCATAAATGTATGTTGCATTTTGTCAAAGGCCTTCTCTACATTTATTGAGATGACCATATTGTTCTTATCTTTGGGCCCATTTATATGATTTATGATGTTTATTGACTTACATATATTGAACCATTCCTGCATCTCTGGGATAAAGCCAACTTGATTATTGTGGATAATCTTTTTGATGTGTTTCTGTATGCAGTTCGCAAATATTTTGTTGAGAATTTTTGCATATATGTTCATTAAGGGTATGGGTCTATAGTTATCTTTTTTGGTTGTATCTTTACCTGGCTTTGGTATTAGAGTGATGCTGGCTTCATAAAAGGAATTTGGAAGTTCTCCCTCCATTTCTATCTTTTTGAACATAAATTAACTAATATTAGATATAGATCTTCTTTAAATGTCTGGTAGAATTCTGCTGTAATTCTATCTGGTCCTGGGCTTTTTTTAGTCAAGACCTTTTGTATTATTGCTTCAATTTCCTTATGTTATGGGTCCGTTTAAGCTGTTGATCTCTTCTTGATTTAGTTTTGGTGGTTCCCATGCTTTTAGATACCTGTCAGTTTTTTTTAAGTTTTCAAATTTGGTAGCATATAGGATTTTAAAGTATTCCCTTATAATGTTCTGGATCTTTTGGATATTTGTTGTGATATTTCCCATTTCATATTTGATTTTGTTGATTTGGAGGTGCTCTTTCTTTTAGTTAACTGGGCTAGGGCTCTGTCAATCTTTTCTTTTCAAAGAACCTGCTCTTGGATTCATTGATTGTTTGTATTGTTTTCTTTGTTTCTATTTCATTAATTTCTATTCTGATTTTTGTTATTTCTTATTGTCTTCCGTGGTAGGGTTTAATTTGCTGTTGCTTTTCAAGTGTCTTGAGTTTTAATGTTAAGTTATTTATTTGTATTCTTTCTGAATTTTTTAATGTAGAAACTTAGAGTTACAATCTTTCCTCTAAGGATTGCTTTCAAGGTGCCCCAGACGTTTTGTTATGTTGTGTTGTTCTTTTCATTTAGCTCCTAGAATACATTTATTTCTTTCTTAATCTCTGCATAGATCTATTCATCATTCAGGAGTGTGTTGTTTAATATCCATGTGTTCATGTAGTTAATAGGGTGTCTTCTGTTGTTGATTTTTAACCTTATTGCATTGTTGTCTGATTGAATGCATGCAATTATTATCTATCTTTTTGTATTTGTTGAGACTTGTTTTGTGCCCCAGTATATGGTCAATTTTGGACAAAGTTCCATGGGGCACTAAATAGAAGGTATATTCTTTGGTGCTTGGTAGAATATTTGGTAGATTAGGTCCACTTGATGTATAGTATTGTTTATTTGGATTTTTTTATCATGTTTATAATTGTTCTTTTGAATTCCATGTCCTGTGTTATCTCTAGGGGGTTCTCATTGTACTCCTCTACAGGACTGTTGGTACTTGGTGGGGATATATTATTTGGGTTTTTCATGTCATTATTTTTCACTATGACTTTGACATGTGGATTTTTTTTTGTAGTTTCTGATTCTTGTGTGAGACTCAAGCCTTCCTTTGTTGAGTTTATGTCTGCTTCTGTTTGTAAACTTTATGTGCCTTTATGGTTTACTTCTTGAGCATGAAAAGCTGGTTGGTCAAGGCTTCAGGTTCTCTCTTTTGATTTTATTTTGGAGGGTCCAAATTGATTTCATATTCCTGCTCAGGAGTGCCCACAGAGGCCCAAGTCAAATGAGGAGCAGATGTTCTCAGGCTTTCTCCTAAGGATGGATCCCTCCAGGAAAGATGCTGGCCCCATGAAACTGTGGGGCTGGGCCACCCAAATATGCAAAGTGAAGTGGGGACATGAAGAGGCCCAGAAGGCTCCAGGGCACTAGAGGGAGGAATTGGGTTGGTCTGGATACAAAGGCTCAGGAAGCAGTGGGGAGTCTGGGCCAAGAGGTCAGTCCAGAGGTCTGCGATGCCAAGACAAGAAATGTGCCTGTGCCCCTCCTAAGAGAAGAAATGGGGGGGGTAGAGCTAAGATGGTGAATCGACTAGATGATTTTTAAAAATGGGATAGACAATATCTAGTTTATTTTCTTTAAGTGTCTCTATAAAATATTAATTGGCAATATTGATGGTTTATATTTTTCTTACATATTTGCTGGAAAAATTAAAGCCATTATGTGAAAAATTTACCAAGTTTTCAAATATATATATATCAAATATATATAACTACTATGATAATGTTACTTTAAATATCATTACCACATTCTAGCTTTAATTTTATATATTTTGTATGTTGTGTGTATTATGCAGTATTCTTTCATTCAACAAATAATTATTGAATAATGACATGATGTACTGTCCTATATGCATATGAACAATCACTGACTTTCAGAAGTCACATAACTATGTGAAATTCTGTTACAGTATTGTAGGAGAAAGGGAGAGTGATAACGTGTAAATGTATAGCCAATTCCCTGAAAAAGCCACAGCCTAAAGCAGAAAATAATGCACTTCATCAGTAATGAATTCTCAGGGAGAAATGAGTAAAAGAAAACACAGAGAGATGTGAGATGGGGGTTGGGGGGAGAGAACCAGGATGCAGAAACTGGACTACAGAACCAACTTAGACCAAGCGTAATGGAGAGCAAGTCTCAGGCATAGGAAAGAAAATAAATCACTTATGTGCTAATCTGCTTCAAACTTTCCTTGGTCAATGTTTGTTCCACCATCATTTGACTTTCTGAAAGACTTTGAGGTCATATAACACAGACTCTTCAGCACCCCCTAGAAATGTGCGATGAAAAGTGATGGGTGTTGCAGGTGTCTGAGGTACTAGGCTTTTACTTTAGTGTCATACTTACAGGAAAATATATACAGTGTTTTGTCATAATAAACATTTAAATTAAAACATGTACATGTTTGAGAACCTGTGTGGTAAATTAAATCTGTTTTACTTTTGAGAAGCTTTTTACATTTCCTATTTACCAGGGTACATACATTTACAATAGGGCTAATAAATCTGTTTGACACATTGACTTGGGAGAATTTCATACATTCTAGTTTCTCAGCCCCAGACCTACCACATAAAAAGAACTGATGTTTGCTGTCATTTTATCACTACAATCTGGCATTAGTATAATATTAATTATCAGTCGCTCAAGAAGGAATAGAAGTAAAAATATGTCATAGCAGAATACATCTGGAGATTCAAACCATGTCTCTTTAGAGCTAATGATAACATTTCAAAATTTACTATGTTAGAAGGAATACTATAACTGGCCAATAAGGCAACAGTCTTGAACATCCTAATTTGAACCTCACTTCCTGTATTTGATTAAACCACTTTTTGAAAGCTATGAAATGCCTCAGTTTGGTGGCAAAGTACTTGGCTAGTATATATAAAGCCTGGATTTGAGCCTTGTTATTAAAAAATAAAATAATTTGAAAAAAGAACGATCTAAATTGAAAAAATACCAACAAAACTTCTATCCAAAGGCTGGAGCGATGGTGCAGCAATTTAGAAAATTGACTGCTCCAGCAGAGGACCTGGGTTCGATTCCTAGAACCCACATGGCAGCTAACAACTGTCTGAAGCTCCAGTTCCAAGGGATTCGATGCCTTCTTCTGAACTCCCTGGGCATTGCCAGACATGAGTGCACCTAGCCGCATGCAAGCTTTGCTCTCATACACGTAAAGTGAAAATAATAAATAAAATATTAAAAAAATAAGCTTCTGTTCAAATAATAACTGTACTCTGGACTAAATATAAAATGTATGATTTTGAATTTTTTCTGTAATTGCTTCAAGGGCCTTGGAGTCACTGACTGATAGTGATTATTAAGATTCAGGTAAAGAATGATTCTATGGAGTCATCAATGTATGCAGAATTTTAATCTCATTTTTTCTAAAAGAAATATTCCTTAAAGTAATTACTTCTTATAGATTTAATAGCATAATTTTCATACATTTTAAATTGAATGTTTTGATTTCCTGAAGAAATACAGTCATTTAATCTGAGACTTTCAACAAAGAGAACATTGTAATAGTTGCCTGGCTATTTTTGTGGAAATTTTATTTTATACACAGAATATTAAAAAGTGTTTGTGACTCTAAAGGGGTCATTCAAGATAACTAATTCACCTTTCAGAATTCTGAACAGGTAATGGCATAGCTGATGAAGGCCATAATAACATTCCCTATGTTACTGCTAAAGTTTTAGCTGTAGTAAAGCAATTCAATGGGAAAGTTTGGCTGGGCTCACAGAACAATAGAATATGGCCTGAAACCTGCCTTTCATGTGAGAAGGGTGGCACATCCTTGGAAAACAGACAATGTGAATGTATTTGGTTTTCTTAACTGGAAAATGCCCTTCAGAATCATTCTGGGCATACTGAGTGATTAGAAGGAGAAAAGATAAAAAGTGGTAGAGAAAATTTTCTCCTATGGAAATCAAAAGCTGGAATCAACAGAAATATTACCTTCCAAAAAGCAAGTAGTCTAAAAAGGCATATGCATCCATGATGAAGACACATCAGGTCTGACTGCAACATTATGACAGCTTTCCCACAATTTGGATGTTGTGAGGAATGACTTGTCTGGGAATGCCTTCTATCACAAATTGGAATTTTATTTCCTGTTTTGTCATCATTATCAATATAGGTTCACTCTGCCTTCCTTACTGCATAATCAGCTTGTTTAAATTTACCTAGCCTTTATGAAAACAGTGCAAATACTCTTGCAATGCTCTGGACTCTCCATGTAATCAATTTTTATAAACATGTAGGTTTAATCTTATTTTTAAAATAAATAGACTGTTGCCTATTTCTCTTTCATGACCCTTTCTCACCACTGACCCAGTATAATATATGCATGTATGCATGTTGTGATGATATCATCCCTGGAATAGCCACCTTGGAAAAATGTTGAAAGCAAGGGGTTTCTCACAATGGATGTTGCAAAACAACAAGTGGGCTTAGGTGAACAACATTTGTTTGTAGTTTTGTAGGCAGTTGTGGTTCAGACAAAGGAAGCGTCTCATATTATACTGAACTTTTGTTAAAGATACTTTCAGGCAAAGTTCTTTTTTCCTTTTCCATGTCATGCTGGGTGTGCTGTTCAGGCAAAAAAGTTCTGTTTTGAGTAACATTTCAGAAAGAAATCAGAAAGGAACTGTTTTGAGAACAAATCAGGCTCAGCCTTGGTTTAAATGCCTCCAGGATTTAGTCTTTCTTTTTTACCTTTCTTCTATGTTTTTGTTTGTTTGTTTGTTTGATCAGGGTCTCACTGTAGTACCAGTTGTCCTGTAACTCACAGTGTAGACCAGGCTGGCCTTTCTTACACAGAGATCTGCCTGCCCTGATCCTGAGTGATGGAATTAAAGGCATGCAAGAAGCACACCAAGCTCCCCAGGAATAGGTTTTTATTGAATTGGGCACAGCTTCATTGTGGTAATTTGCACAGTAAGCCAAACAAAACCAAAGCAAAAATTTTATTCTTAGAAAAATAGTCCCTCTTAAAGAAATTACAAAGACTTATAGATGGTTTTTCTCAATGTATATCCTCCAAACAATTGTCATTATGACAACATTACTGTAGAAAGAACATGTATAAAATTTAGATAATGAATAAATAAGGAAAAATAACGGTAGCATTTTGTTTCAAAAGAGACTCTGATTTCACCCAATACATACATGAAAAAATGGATTTCTCAAAGAGATTGGCAATTCAGATGCAAAGCGCTGCTTATAATTAGTTTCAGTTTATCTGATATACTGAACAGGAAAGACAGTATGTACACCAGGAAATAATCTGCAATATGTTATCTTATTTTAAACATTCTAAATCCAAATTAATTGTAAATAGATCAATTAAAGACACTTTAACTGAAGAATTTAAACAGTTCTTGAATGCCTCTTAAACAACACCAAACAAGAACTCACAAAGGTTAGAAAACATGTGACTTGCTTTTATTTATGGACTGAACCATCTCACCAGCCTATACTTCTCCCAGAAAATAAAGATTATCAACCAAAAATGCCAGTGCCAGATGTGGAATGTCTCCTTTCTAAGTTGTTGGTCACAGGAGTCCCAGAGACCAATATATTTCAACTTATTATTATTACTCTTGCTCACTCACTAGAACGTCATCGCAAAACCCTACTGCTGATGGCATCACACACTGTTCTAGCACAAGGAAAACTCAAGCTTGGTAGTAACCTTGAAAGTTTTTCCATATTGGGTAGATTTCATACTTCCAGAAAGTGGAATTCAGGCAGCCATCAGAGAGAATTATCAACAGTTTTACTAAGCTATAAAGCTTGCAACTCCCAATAATGACTAGCATGGCAAGGTATGTCCACTGGTGCAGTATTAGTAGCAGTAGTTTTCTGACTGGATATGACTTGCTCCCTAGGGGGAAATCTGTACCTGGTACTTAAACCTGGCTAAAATCCAATAGTTTGGGAGGATAATACCCCCTTGGGGACAACCTACTATTTATAGTTTGCTAAATGAACATTCTGTCAAATTGCCTTCTAAGTACTTATCCTTGTACCTATAGGTTATTTCAAGTTTCACCCTCATCGAGAAACTTCTTTATGCAGTAGATAGTGGTTAACCTACAGACTTACAGATAAATAAAATGCCATCAGCTGGGCATGGTGGCATTTTAAACATTTAAAATGTAAAATATACTTTAAATTTTCTTAAGAAAGTTAGGAATTTAAATATATTTCATTAAACCTTGACATTAAGGCTGTGGATAAATGCATCAAACTGTTTTACCTGATAAACTGAAAATAAATATGTTCTGATTATACCTGAGCAATATTTAAATTATAAGTAAATATGACACAGATCAGGAATCCACCATCTTTCCAACTGCCTGTTTTAAAAATGAGTTCAAAATATGTCAGTTTATGGCCAGGCATGGTGGCATATTCCTTTAATCTCAGCACTTGGGAGGCAGAGGCAGGCGGATCTTTGTGAGTTCAAGGCCAGCCTGGTCTACATAGTGTGTTCCAGGACAGCTGGTGCTACAGAGAGACCCTGTCTCAAAAAGACAAAAAAAAAAAAAAATGTCAGTTTATATCAAATTTTACAGATCAATCCAGATGAAGCATAGGTCTATGTACTCAAATTTGGGGAAACATTCAGATGCACAGTCTTGAGACACAGTGTGATTACATCAAAGTGTGTTGAAAGCATAATATAGATATGGTAACCGTATCATTTTATGCACTCTTGCATTTATTAATGATTAGTTATAAAAATATTGCATGTGATTCAGATATTTTATTCACTTATATCTAGTCAGCTTATCTTAACTACAAATTAAAAAGAATTTAAAGTTTGAGTTCTTTTTAAAGCTATTAATTTTATTATTACTACTATTATCATTAATTAGTAAATGAGTGTGTGATATCTGGGGGAGGGCATGCAGTCAACAGTGAAAGTGTGTGGGGAGGTCAGAGGACAACTTTTTGGAATTAGTTGCCTCCTTTCTTTTATGTGAGTTTCAGGCATCAAATTAAGCTCTCCAGGCTGTCATGGAAGCACTTTTACCATCAGAACAATCTAAGGACGCATTCTTTTTATGAAAAAAATTAAGTGAATTTGTAGAATTTAAGACAATGTATTTTGATCATATTTATATCCCCTCCTGCATCTGCACCCCTCTTAATGTCCCCATCTGATTTCATTTACTCTGCCATGTATATTAATGCCTGTCAAGCAAAATTTGTGTCCCAAAATGCCCTTCAGTGTGGGTCCATGCACTGGAGCCTGGTTAACTTATCTAGCATCACACCAATGATGATTTCTTATGATGAATGATTTTATGTGACTTTTTCAAGTAATAAGAAAATACAGAGAAGTAGTTTAGTCGTTTTACTTTCTACTAACTCATGGTCCTACAGCTGGTGATTCTGATGTCAGCCTTGCCTTTTATTTCTCCTGGGTTATTTTCACAGTCAGTTCAAATGTCACTTGTTCAAAATGCCTCCTATAACCACGTAGATTTATTCTCTTCCGAAAAGATGCACTGTCTGTAAATATCATAGTATTTGTTGCTGTTATTTTATTTTATTTTTTTCTGTCTGGCTGAACTTGCCATGTTACAGTTTCCATAATGACAGGTTTTATTCAATATCTTATCTGCTAGTACCTGGAATCAAAAGCATTAGGGAGGGGAAATTAGAAGATGAGATCAATAATTGTTTGGAAAATAAATTTTGTCAGCATGTATCTTCTTATAGTCACTGAAAATAATTTAATTTTGTTCAAAGAGAAATTAGAAGTCCTTAGAGGGGAAATACTTGGAGTGGAAAGTTTTAAGCAAGGAGGAGGTATGATATAGAACTGACGATGGGACAAGTAGGTGAGAGAAAAAAGCAAATGTCTTTGAAAACATCATATGGAAAACTACTGTGAACTAAAATGAACTAAAATATATAATTTGAACTAAAATATAATTTGTTGCAAAAAGATTTGGAAGGAAGATTCCATCCATAGTTGGAAAAACTCCCTCTAGAAATTTTGGTTATTAAATCAAAATCCCAGTTCCAAGTGCTTGATACTTCTGTATGAAGTGTCAGTGAGGCCCCAAAGCCACCCCCCATCAAAAAAGACAGCCTAGGATTACCCTCTAAAACTAAATTGTATGAATTGATTCTGAAGATACTACACAGCTTTTTTGTACATTATAGAGGAATCGAATTAGAAATGATCTGGACTTTTCATAACCCTCCCATACCTGCTGGCTAGCTTTGATAGTGGTGGAACGTGCTATGAAGATCATTGGAAGAGAGCAGACATCAATATACTTGCACAGGTATAAGTCTTATGAACTATAATACCACATGTCTAAGCAACACATGTCCAGTTCTATAATCATGGGAAGGTTGTTATGGGGATAGCCAGCTACATTTATTAGGTTTGAGGTCCCTTTCACAGCATGGAATCCATACTTGGTACCGTAAATCCTGCCCAAATGCCCATGGTAGGAGAGATTATACAGGTCCTAAGCACAGCTTTATTCTGCTGAAGCTAAACTGACATAGTGTCAATACCTTCCAAATATATATTTTTATTCACATAGACAATTACTCCTCTCAGTCTTATCAGAGAAGCCTTTCTTTTCTGTGACTTTTTGCTGATACAGAAACTCATGGCAGTACAAGGCATAGAGAATAAGTGATGTCGGAGTACTTTTCCCTATGCAGAATTTATGTCATCTCCACCAAGGCTCAGGAAACATGGCACAAGCTTGGGTAGAAAGAATTAACAGACAGAAGATAGGGAAAGAAGATAAGGGCTGCAAACTGTCATCTTCTAGGCAACACACAATCATTGCACTCAGGAATTATCAACAACTGCAGATGAATGGACTGGGTCTAGACAAAAACGGGCCAATAACTTTAAACTTATTCTAAGTGAAAAACCACAGAATCAGATAAACGATGGCATATGTTCTCCCTATTTATGGATCTTAGCATCAAATCATTATATGTGAGTATATATCCTGATGTAATTCCAGGAGTCAGGAAAATGGAAGAAATCATGGTACTAAAAGGAAAGAAGGAGCCTGAGAGAGAGGGATGGTAGGAGACAGGTGGTACCCAGAATGAAATGGGTAAAATGGAGGTATTTAATTGAAAGGGGAAGAGCAAGGGTTATAGAAATAACCATGTGGTAAAGGGGAAGAAGGAGCTCAAGACATGGGGGACCTTAGGAGGCAGGTATTATCAAGGGGAAATGGGGAAAATAGAAGTAGTCCTACAACAGAACCGCTACATCTAAGGCTTGTGGAACATAGTAGCACAAGGGGTAGAGAGATCACTAATGCATTTCTCAACTCAGATCAGTGAAACTTACTCACGCAGTAAAGGGTGATGAACATAAAAGGCCACAACTGGCCAACTTGTAGAGAATAAGAGTGTGCAGAGTACAGGCAACAGCCAGGCATTATGGAGTTGGCACTCACGGTTCCTCTCCCCTTCTGAACTACTTCCTGTAGATAGATTCAGGGAATGGGAAAATCATTGTTTTCAGTTGTGTACCCCCTTGTGACCCCATTAGGCTCCAATGAATAGTCCTAATTGAATGCTCAACACATGGACTTAGTTAAATTAAATGGGTCAAAAACACAAACCAAAACAAAAATCATGAATCTTGGAAAGAAGAGGGATGTTAATATGGGTAGAAGAGAGATAACAGAAGGTAGGTGAACAGGTTACACAGGATGCATTGTACGCATGCATAAAATTGTCAAAGACCTTAAAGATATTTCCTGCAGGGTATGATAATCTTCTCAATCTAAATAATTGGATGATCCACCATCTCCCCTTTTAAATCAAGGTTTCAGACAAGCAAAGATGTATAGCTACTTTGGGCCTGGTGGTACAGGCCTATAGTCCCAAGTAACTGAGAGTCTAAGACAAGAGGATTATAAGATCAGGCTCCTATGGGCTCCCAGATGAGATAAGTCTAACATGTCCAAACCAGTGAGAGCATGTCTCAAACTGAAAAGTAAAACAAGGACAGGAGAATTTGGGATGCAGCTTAGTAAAACTAGCATACACAAGGTCAAAATCCATTATTCAAATGAATGGATACATGAAATCTAATAAAAAAACAGAATCTAAAAACATGGTATAGAATGGTTTTTCTTTTCATGGTTTTGTTTAGTTTCTATCTACAATATAATCCTAATGTATGATAGTAAATTTTATGAAAACTTAGGTGCTGAAATGTCCCAGATATTTAATATATATGACTAGTATTAGATGTTTAGAAGGAAGCATAGTATGCATACATTCTAATCCACAGTTCAGGTTATATTGTAGATATGATAAAGTCTCTCAAAAAAATTCTCTTTAAAAACCAACAGTTAAATTAACTTAAGAAATGCATAATTCAGATTGTTTTCTGATAATTGTAAAACAAATTTCTAAAATGTAATATACTTAGAACTGTCCTCACCAATGACAGATGTTCTTTAGACATACAGACGTATATGCTTGCACTATCCTGCTTAATATCAATAATTTTTACCTACAAATCACAATCACATTACTCTACTTTCATTTGTAAGTAAGACAGGCTATATATGTTTTTCATCTGTTATACATACAGAAGCATAATAATTTGTGGAATGCTTGAAGATCAGCTACTTTGCAACCTTACAAGAAGAGCTCATTTCTCATAACACTCGATTTAAAAAGTACAGCCAATTTTGAAAGAGATGTACCCTAGCTCCGAAAAATGTTATTGAATAGGTTGATGCTGTTGTAATGAAATGCTTCTTTTTATTAAAAAAATAAAAAAATAAAATAAAATAAAAAATAAATAAAAGTTTGGGACTTCAACTACACTGTGACCTCAAATCTAATGATATTTATTCCATATAAATCTCTCTATAAACACATGTATAGATATAAGTAATTGTGATATACATGTCTGGCATTTGATTTGTCTAAAATACTGAAATGGTTAATTCTGAATTATTTGTGATAATACTTTGAAAACTCTTGTCAAATTTAAAAATCAATATTCTATATGCCACTTTACAAACAAAAACACCAAATAAAATATGTTAAATATTAATGTAAATGTCAAAATCATATTATTGATATTCTTTAATTAATTTAGAAAATATTCCTTTTGATTTTCTTTAGAAAAAAAAACGTGAAAGTTTTGATCCATTCAAAACTACTGCTTAAAGAGACAAATCCTATATTTTGGTTCCTTTATTTAAGCAATACATTAGAAGATTAATCCATTTTACTAAATTATTCTCAAAAATTCCCTCATGTTCTTATTTGTCTTGGCTTATCCCTAAAAGGACTAATAACTGATTGCATCTTAAACCATGTTATATAAATCATAAACAACAATTACTGTCAGTGTACATGTGCTGTTTCCCTGAGCTCAATGCTTGAAAATATGAGAGATATGCAGTTTGTCAAAACTGAAATCATCTTCACAATGTAAAAATACCTTGAATTTTTTTAAACAAACATTTAGACACAGTTTTTTTCTTCTCTACAGTTCCATAAACATATTTTAAAATGTGTTTTTACATATAGAATATACAATACATATAATTTAAATTTTAAAAATATTTTATTTATTATTTTTTTGTATACACGTGTATTGCCACATGTAAGTGCACCCATGTTATACAATGCTCATAGTGATCAGAAGAGGTCATTGAATCCCCTGTAACTGGAGTTACAGACTGTTGTTAGTGGCCATGTGGGTGCTGGAATTGGAACCTGTATCTTCTGAAAGAGTAGTCAGTGCTCTTAACATCTGATTCATCTCTCCAGCTCTTGAATTTAAATGTAAAAAAAAATTTATTTTAGATGGCGCAGCGATTAAGAGCTGACTGTTCTTGCAGAGGAACCAGGTTCAATTCCCAGCACCTACATGGCGGCTACGAACCGTCCTTAACTCCAGTTCCAGGGGAATCTGACGCCCTCTTCTGACCTCTGCGGCATTGCACGACACAGGTGCACTCACATACATGCAGGAAATACACTCATACACATAAAATAAAAATCATAAATAAAATGTTAAAAATATCACTTTAGTAAGCATTTTATGTCCCTTGTAGTGAATTTCTTTCCTATCATTTTTTTATACTTCATATAAGTAAAAGCATTATAGATGTATATTTCTGAAACAATGTGTGCACACTTTCTCTTGTTCAACATATTTTCAACACTGATTAATCTTACATTATATAAAAATCAATAATTTGTTATTCATTGCATATGAATATAGCACTAGTAAAGTTTATATATATGTATTATATGTTTTATATCTATATTTATGTATTCTTTGTGTGTATATAGAACTAGGGATTGAACTCAGGTCCAGAACATGCCAGGTAAGATATTTCTGACTGAGTTACATTCCAGTCTTTGAACACATATTTTCATTTCTGTTTTTAATATTTTATTTATTATTTTTATTTTATGAGTGTTATGCCTGCATGTATGTAACTGCAACCATATTGTGCAATGCCCTCAGAGGTCAGAAGAAGGTGTGAGATCCCCTGGACTGGATTTATAGATTATTGTCATCCATCATGTGGTTGCTGGGACTGGAACGCGGATTCTCTGCAAGAGCTATCAGTGCTTTTAATCACTGAGCCATTACTTCAATCCCTATTTTCATTTCTGTTTAAGTGGAAAAGAGAATTGTTGAACTTTAGATGGGAATTTTATGTTATAAGAAAATGTTAAATCATAGTTCCATGTGGTCCTATTATTTTACACTTACATAACAGTTACTCTAGTTTTTTAAAGGAATAGTTAAAAATGAATAGACCATTATTTTAATTTCAAAGTATGCACCTGAAATTTATTTGAATTAAGAAATTGCTACAGGCCTGGAGAAAATTACCCTGAGGACTCATCGAAAATTGTATGCCTTAAATAACTTATGTAAATTTGCATATTAAAGATTAGCTTTATAGGGTGAAGAGCTGGCTTAGCAGTTAAGAATGCTAGCCACTCTTGCGGCGGTCCCTGGTTCTATTCCCAGCACAGACATGGTGACTAACAATCATCTCTAACATCTAATCATCTGTAATTGACTAACAATTATCGATCATGGTAACTGCAGTTCCAGGGGAATCCAACACCCTATTCTGACCTCCATGACAGCGGCACACTTACACACATACTTATACACATGCAGTACACTCATATACATAAAATACATATGTATTTTTTAATTAACTTTGACATTTGAGCTATTTATATTCTACTTAAATAATGTATACACATTTAGATAATCAAAATAAATTAACCTTAAATTTAATTTCTTTCTTTATATGAATTTAAAGAATTTTAAAACAATTCAGTACAATTTTGGTAAAATAGTGTGTGGGGCAGGTGAGATCTCTGAGGAATTAAGTGTGGCCTAGCATCAAGTCTGGCTGTCTGAATTTACCTCTAGATCCCATGTGTTGGAAGGAAAGAACCGACTTACTCCTGTAAGCTGTCATATGAACTTCACTGTGTTAGGCCCTGGCTGGTGTAGGCCCACACATATACACACACTGAGAATAAATGAATAAGTATAAAGTATTGAAGAAATAAACGTACTGGATTTTTATCTTACATGTGAAGTTTCAGAGACTATTAGGGAAGAGAACACGGAAGGCAATAGCTCAGAACTTTTCAAATATAGTAACTACAAATGACAAGTGTTTTTTACACATCTGAAGTATGGCTGATCTTAACTGAGATTGCATACACTAAAATAAAAGATATTTTCATATTAAACATTTTACAATATATTGATAATTTTTCAATTCATTTCATTCTGAAATGATAATGTATGCATATAATGGATTTAACAAAAATATCTTGTTAAACTTAATTTTGCGTATTTTATTTCACAATGTTCCTAGTCAAAAATGTAAGTTAGTGTTTGACATTGTGGTTTATCTTTTTCCAGTGGACAGGAATAGCTAAAAAGTAGGTATAGCTTCATAAATCAACACTACAAAAAGGAAAGAATATAGCTTAGAATTGTCCTGCACATCATTCACAGGAGTTACAAACAGCTATCCTGCTGAAAATTTCAAGAAGAAGAATGAAATTTGCTAGCTGATAAGAAGAAGCTCTCAGATTTACCAGTACAAGCAACTGTTTCTAGGATATGAGAGCTTTCAGGTGGTCTAAATGATAGTGTGAAAGGAGAAAAGAATCTACTAGTCTAAAGAATGATGGTGAAATACATTATTAACCTATAAATAAATATAGTCATTCCTTGTTCTATGTTATCAAATTATAAGCTTCACTCTCTTAAACATTAAAATATTAAAATATTAGACTATATAACATGTTTGTGCCAGATTATGAAGCAC
Source organism: Nannospalax galili (assembly GCF_000622305.1). Taxonomy (NCBI): domain Eukaryota; kingdom Metazoa; phylum Chordata; class Mammalia; order Rodentia; family Spalacidae; genus Nannospalax; species Nannospalax galili. Next base: position 1,566,903 of record NW_008341889.1, on the reverse strand, counting down.
TAATATATTTGTTCTAGTTTAAGTTAAACAGAAATCAATGTGCTAAATTTGCACTGTAAATTTGTTGGAGTTGAAGGGATTAGTTTTGTAGCAATTAAGTACTTGATGGATCTAAAGTCATAACAATAAAGATGCTTTCTTAATGAAATAATATATTACTCAGGAAATTATATTTGCCAGTGGCTTTCTTGTTTCTCTATATTAACATAAGTATCTTAGAATGTTTATTCAAGATTTATAGATTTGAATTTATGTATACTGCACAGTGATCATAGCGGAGGACGTTTTAATAAAGTAAATAGTTACAACATCGCCAGGCAATAATCTAAGTGTTACAGTATTTACTGGGAATCACTCTTCCCTCTAAAACAGCTACTATTTTCTGCCTGGGACCACTCCAAAGTATTTAATTTACAATGTTAGTTGATAATCGAGTAATTTATAGTAATGTATGATAAAGTGAGACAATTTGGATGTTATAGATTTAAATAAAGAGGATGTTATGGATGTAACACACTGTGATCATTTTTTAATGTGTCAAATACCTTAGAAACAGCACCTTGGAGGATTTATTAAGGCACGCTATGTTATTAAGGCTCACTATGGAGGCAAGGTGTAGCTGAGCAAAGCTGTCTGCTTTACTGCAGTCAAGAAACAGGAAGAAACCAAAAAAGAGGGACCCAGGACAAGATACAGTCTCCAAAGATACTACTTGGCTACCTTCTCATCTTAAAATTTTCGATTACCCCTCAATAGTGCCATCAAGTATGAATTCAACAAAGGATTACTCCATTAAAGCCCTGATGTGCCAATCACATCCCACAAACCTCCCCTCTGAACATTACTGCAATAAGCAGCAAAATTCTAACACATGATCATTGTGGGTGGGATAGCTCATATTCAAACTGAAGCAAACATCACTAAACCACTGGGAATTTTGCTGTGCATATTCTGCCCACTGATACTGTAAGTAGACATTTTTACTTGAATTCAGTGCTAAGGAAAATGCTTTCTGAATGCTACTTGTAATCATGCGGTTTCACTATACCACTTCTTCAAATGAAAACAGCAAGTGATTCACTGGAAATATAATTAATATATGCATTTTAAAAGACTATCGTTTGCAATTATCAAAACAATTGTCAATGTAGAAAAGTCTAATGCTGTGACATTATCACAGTGCTGTGGACAATGTGCAGAAAAGAGTGAAAGAAAGACAAAAAGGGACAAGGGTAGGGACTTTGTTCAAGTAAATGAAAATAGTCTTCGTTAACTTTTAGATTGAACATTTCAAAATAAATTTAAAAAAAAATTAATTCAGCAACTGCAGCCAAGAAGCAGATGTGAAAGCTGTTTCTAGAAAATATAAAACAGCTGGCATTCCTCTTATTAGAAAACAAGGGAAATCAACTGAAAGTACCAATTTTACCAAGAATAAGTTGCGGCAATTCCAAAAATAGGGCACTATCAGGGCGTTCATCCTAGTCCCAGTTCATAATTTTGGGCAAAAACACAAAATTTATTCTGAACTATAGTTTAGTGAGATAATAGGGTTTTTTAGAACTGGAAGCTTTAGAACTCAGAAATACATTACCTTGCACTCTTTTTAAATATTAGAAAGTTCAATATCTGAGTGGCCTTTTAACATTTGATGTAGATCCAAATGGAGCCATTATTGAAAGAAAATCTCTGAAATGCCTGAGGAAAACTGTTGTATTCTAATTTTCTGTCTAATATTAATTCACTTATTGAGTCATCCATTTGCGTGATCAAGGTCCATTTCTGGCTAATATTTTACCTGAACTAGTACTATGAATATTCTTCCTGTTAAATAGCAAATTATTATTGTCTGCTGCCTGGTTGTGTTTCTTTTTCCAATATCCAAAATACTTTTGCCAACTTAATGACCCCTCCTCTTCAACACTCATGTAATACAGGATTTGTAAGATTAAAATCTCCCACCACAGGGCATATCAGTCCTTTCACTCTAGCTTGTCTTTGTCAACATGATAGATTTGTGGATCCTGGATGGAGGGTTACAAGGGGAAGGGAAATAAAGGAAGATATGCAGAGAGACAGGTGGATGCAACATCTTTTGTTCAATCCAGGCAAAGAGATACATACTCCTGGTCTCAAAGAGATTTACACAAAATCACACAAAAGTGCAAGGCTAGTTACACAACCAGTTACCTAATAGTCATATTTCTTAGTGAGTATGGTTTCTGAGTTAAACACTGTCATCATAGTTAATTCATTTTTGAGATGCATACTGGTAGCATGCTTTCTAAAACTTTATACCTGGCCTTTATGACTTTTATTCTCTTCACAACACCATAGGAGTTCTCAAGTATTTTGAGTAAGAATCCAAAGTTGAATGATCTGTTGTGTTACACAGGTATCTGCATTATTGATAATTTTTCCTCCTTAATTGTTAATTATGTCAGACATTTTTGTCACAATGACAGAAAATAAAACAAAACAAAAAGAAACTAATACACTAGGCATTGCATTTTCAGAAGTTCAGTAACTGATAAAACCTTCCTCATGGGAAGCTGTATCTTAGTGGAAGAAGTTTTGAGTAAACAAGTGTTACAAATATAGGAAATGTAAACAAAATGCACTGTCTTTTCTAGCAAAGCACTAAATAAGAAAAAACTGCATTTAAAAATTAAAATTAAATTGTAAGGAAGACACTTGGCAGGAACTCAAACTCCTTAAGAGTGCGAGGATGAGCTCTGAATACTCAGAGTGAAGCACAGGTCCATTCGCCTTAGCAATAACAATCCAGTGGTGAACCTCCCCTGCCCTCCTGTTCTTGATCAATTTAGGATGGGCTAGCACCCTTCTGCTGAAGTGAAGCATTTTGCCTTGGAGAATAGTTTGGATTATGTGGTCATTTTCTTGAAGCCCAAGACCCATTTCTTATGCATAAAACACATAGTAAAAATGTTAAGGTAAAAATTACAAGAAAATTGGGGAAGGATAGACCACGTTTGAGAGTGGAAGACATTAAAGTAGACAAACACATCCAAGTGCCCTGACAAACAGCAAGAAGTTCAGTGTCTCAGACAGAGGCATGACGTCCATCAGGAGCTGAGACTTGGAAGGGCAGGCTACACATGGCTGGCATATGGTTCTGCACTGAATGATACTGAATGGCACTGAAGGACAGAGATTTGCAAGTAATAACTAGAAGTCAAATATTAAAGTGTCTTTCTAGCTGCTCCATTTAAAGTGAAAATTCAAAGGCAAATCTAGGGAATGGCTTTGGAAGACAACTGCAAGCAATAATAATCCAAATGAGAAACCAATATCAGTGAAGAGGTGGATTAAGATGTAGGGAGCTCAGAGGAGGTAGAACTATGAATTCATTTGGAAAGTGGAGCAAATAAATCCTTGCTGAGTTGAATTTGAGAGTGACAAAACTGGATTCCATAGTGAGTTCTCATTTTGGCCCCAGAAAGTAAAATTGCAGAGTACTTCATAACTAAAATCAGAAAGACTGGATGGAGACACAGATTGTGAGTCAGGAAAAAGAGTTTGTTTCGGTGCATGTTGATTTTGTAATATTTGACAGGCATTTTAATATCAAGGGTACTTAACTATATCAGTCTGGAGGTCAAGAAAGAATTCTCAGCTGATAATATAAATTCCAGCACCATTAGCTCAGAGCTGGATTTAATTATCATGTGGATGCTTAAGTGAACACATCAAATTAATTAACCTTGGAGCCCAGAAATATTAAGAGGCCAGATGAAAGAAGAAATACGTGCTAAGGTGACTATCAGTGAGGACAGTGGAAGGACCTGCAGACATGTGGAAAGTCAAAGCTCATCAAAGTGAAGCAAATGATCCTCCTTGTCCCATTTTCTGTGAGCCACAAGAAAGATGAGTGCTTGGAAATGTGAAGGCGATTGGTCTTTTTGTGAAGCAATTTCAAAGCAGTATTGGTAGATAAACAGTTAATGAAAATAATGTTGACCAAAAAATTCAGGGTAGTAATTGAAGATGGCCTATTCTTCTGAGGACTTTGAGGAAGCAAGAATAGGTACAGAGTGATAGACATTAGAGGAAAGATGAAAGAGTGAGAGCTTTAAAACAAACGAAGATGAAGATAGACATTTGGAAGATTTGGGGAAATTTTTAATAGGTAGGAATAAATGAGTGATGTGAGAGACAGGTGGGAGTATTGCTAGACATCTATTTCAATACAAAGAAAAGGATAGATCAATGGGCTAAGTAGACAAGGCGGTCTGGAGCAAAGCTAACACAGATCACCTTGGAAAGAGAAGGAAATTCGGTATATTTGTGCAAAGCCTCAGGTACTTGAACACTGTATCACTTCATTTTTGGCACTATGTTAAAACCCTGTTTTACCAGCACGTAAGTTTTCAGTCAAATAAAAACTCATTACTTGAGAATGACAGCATGTGTGAGATTTCAAATTCTGATACAAAAAGAACAGGAAATTCATTTCTTGAGGTGTGTAAAAGTCAATAGACCGGGCAACTGTAACTAGACATACTGGCTTAGGTACAAATATTGTTAATCACTCATATATTTAAATTTAGCTTAAGCATCACATGTTTTTTCCTCTAGTGTCATTCAGTTTTATTACATGTAGGCTTAAAGTGGGGGAGGAATGAAGCTTAATTGGGCATACAGGTTTACATGGCTACAAAGGCAGGTTATATGACAAGGTACCCAACATGTATGCCAGCTATAGACAGCATACTCATAGAAGAAGAGTAGGGAAGACAATGGCATGAGGGCATTGGAGGGAGAGAAAGGAGATCATTGAACTGGCATAAATAAAAGACTGTATAAATAACATAAGAAAAATACTGGACTATAAAATTAAGAAGTCCTGATGGACAATGTGGTAATTCAACTATAACGCACCTAAGAAATTAAACATCCTAAGATTTATCCCTAAGCATACTTGTCAGATTACTATAGAACTACCACCTTTAATATTTTCCATCTGTAAACTTGCAAAAATGATTTTAGAAATACTTAAACTGATTTTAGAAATACTACTTAACCTAGCCATGTTCAATATGCATTAGTAATTAGTAGCATTGTATTTGACTACAGAGTAATTTTTCAGGGCATGTAAAACTCTTGATCTCTATTTTTATGATACCTTTCATTCAAAGCCTTGGTTCCAGTACTTTATAGAAAGAAAGGGTAACTTGGTTAGAAATATATTTTTAAAAGGTTGCTTTATTTTTGTGTATGTGCATATCAACATAAATTTTTGCTTATGTACATTACTTGTATACAGGTATGTGTGGAGAACAGAAGAGGGTCTTGGGTTCCCTAGTATTAGAGTTATAGGCAGCTGTGACCCACACAACATGGGTACTAGAATTTGAACCTGAGTCCCCTGCAGGTGTCCTCTGCAAATGTATCACATGCATTTAACCAGTGAGACATCTTTCCAGCCACTTGAAGATATTTTTAGTATTTTCAAGTAAAATGTCAATGAAAAAATTAGATTTCAGAAAATTGAATAGAATATGTTATGATATAGTGACTGGTTTCTTTCTCATATTTAAAAAGGAGGAATAGTCTCTAAAAATTATTAAGTATTAATTGAAAAATATGCTCCATGTGGAGCATTCGATAATAAAGTATTTCAGAAAAAAAAATCTCTAAGAGTGTTTTTTTAATGAAAGTAGTAACCATTTCTGTTGCTTTTATCATTTTGGAAATGACAATTTTAATCTTATTGCTTGTTTTCTGAAAAATTTTGACACTAATTAAATGGGAATACATATTCAAATCATATTTAGAAAGTCTATTTTAAATGTAGATAAAAAATTATTTGTAGGTGCTGGAGAGATGGCTCAGTGGTTAAGAACGGGTTTGAATCCCAGCACCACATGGCAGCTAACAACTGTCCGCAACTCCAGTCCCAGGGCATCCAACAGTCTCTTCTGACCTCTGCGGGCATTGCACAACATTGGGACACTTACCTACATGCAGGCAATACACACATACACATAAAATTTAAAAAATTAATAAAAATTATTTGTAGTCTGAAAAGGTAAGAAGTATTAAAATTGCTTTGAAAATATTTTGTTTATTATTATGCTTCTAATTTTATGTGTATGAGCATATTGCTTGCATGAGGGTAGGTTCCATGTCATGCAATGCAGGTGGAGGTCAGAAGAGGATGTCAGATTCCCTGGAACTGGAGTTATATAGGGCTGTTAGCCTCCATGTGGGCGCCAGGATAAAATTCAGGACCTCCGCAACAGCAGCTGATGCTCTTAACTGCTCAGTCATCACTCTAGTCCTAAAATTGCTTTAAAAATTATATTTCTGAAAGGAAAATTTTATATATTTTGTCACTAGCAATGTAGTATCCTTCCTAATTCTAAATTTTGATTGGTAAAAAATTATTAATTTAGAAATATTTCAGAACTTGTCAGTATCTGAAGCAATCCACTTTTAACAAACTAACTTGCTTTATAACAATTGAAATCATATACACCAACTGAATAATTTAAGTATAGAATTCATATCAGTTGGATGAATATGGAAAATTTTTAATATTTCAAACCAGAAATTTTATGAACAATGTTTGGAAGTTAATGAGTCATCATTTTAACGTTTGTTTCTATAGTTTAATCAATGTTCAGAACTCTAGCAATGTCCTCTAGTTTCTACAGAAGTTTGTCTATTAAGCTCTAACAATCTTCCTGCAATTTATCCTTAATTTTGTAAACTTTGCAAACATCTATTTATTTAATGATTTATTTTAGTATAATTACATATATATATATATATATATATATCACAGATTTGAGAATAACTATTCTGCATTTGTTACATAATTAGGACTCTTTCCATAACAAATTCTATGAACATCTGTCCTTCCAAATTTCTACAATTGAAGAGAACTAAAGTGCATTTGGTGTGTTCATACAGACATGAAAAATTTTTTTATGAGGAGGCAGGATCAAACATTTTTACTTATCTAAATACTTTGACTAACTGTAAACCTGCCCAAATACCCACTGCTAATGGTTTCAAAGATAAGTATAGCTCTCAACACTCATCAAAATAGTGTCTTTTTGCAGCAGATGGAGACATCATCTGCAACTTGTCAGAATGCAGAGAATAAGTGACCATGTGGTTTCCAGTTCCAACTGATACATCTACAATGCAACCCTTGGATCTCAGCATCAGGGAACATCTTGGAAGAGGGGGAAGCAAGTTTGTATGAGCCAAAGGACCAGGATGCCTGCTGCAAGGTAGTGTCTCCAAAACATGACAGGGAAGCCACACCCATTAAATCTCAAAATAGAAGCCTAAAGTACACATGCATAATGACAACACCAGTTGACATGCCAATGTAGATGGGGGAATTTCACAAGGTCCAGCCTGCAGATGGTGAGCTACAATCATAATGGCTGCTGAAAGAATGAGAATCAGTTTTCTCCAGGGACAAGCTGCCTGATAGGTTATATAATATCAACTGGCCAGCATGCCATAAAAGCACATACACATGTGAGTAACAAAGAAATGAACTCCTTTTGTTGTATTTATATAGCTGTATATGTGTGTGTTTGCATGTGTGTGTGTAACAATAATAACATATTTTACCTAATGGTGATAGTCAAATCATTCCCATTAATGTCAGGAATGCAGTCAAGAAACCATCATTTATATAATTTAACATAAATATAGGAATGCTCTCTAACATTCTAAGAAGTAATGCCATCACAACAAAAGGGTGAAAATAAATATTTTGTATGGAAGTTATAACTGTATAAAATGTCAAGTGACCAATTAAAATTATTTCATGAGGGGGGTGGAGAGTTGGCTCAGGAATTAAGATCAATGGCTGGTCTTGTAAAGGACCCATGTTTAGTTCCCAGGATCCACATGGCAGCTATCAACCATCTGCAACTCCAATTCCAAGGTTTCCAATGCCGTCTTCTGTCCTTCATGGGCACTATATGAAATAGATGTACTTGCATGCAGGCAACACACTCATATATATATTTATATTTTAAATATAATTTTTATTATATGTAAATAAATGTATTGTCTATATATAATAAAAATTAGAAGTAAAGTATAAAAAAATTCATCTAACAATGCTAATGTAGATATAACTGATATGAATAGTACAAGTATTCTTTAATTCACTTGAGAACAAACTTCAGTTAAGAGTCATTTTTTATTCCAAGTCATTTAATATAAATTTTCTAAAATCACCATCTGAGAGTTCAAAAGTACATTCACCATAATTATATACAAGCTCCTAACATAATTCATAAAATCTTTTTATGACATAAAAATATTCTAAATTCCTCTAAAAGTATTCATTGGAGAATTGAGACCAATATATTTGGTATTTCAGCATATTGAGAATCTGTCACCAAACTTATGTCCTTATAACTTGGAAATAAATAACTGTTTGCAGCAGGGCATACAATACTTTATGGAGAGTATTTTGGAAATACAATGCCTGAAAGTGGGCAGATTAAATTTTTTTTCAGCATTCTGCATCAAAGATTCTTGTCTTTCCCTCCTCTTAGTACAATGTGTGCACTATGAACCAACAAGATTTCATACCAAACAAAGTAATAAAAGTTTCAGAGAAAAGAAAAAATTTTCTTCCTCCAATGATCTATACCATCAAGAAGATAATTTTCTTTTGATACTTCTACAAGAAGTGGTTTCCCTTTTTCTTTCTTGTCTAAAGCTGACTGAACTGTGGTATGCACTTACTAATATAAGCCTTTTGTGACTCATGCTCTGACCTTCATACATTTCTCCACATATAAGGGGGGTAATGTTAATAATGTGGAAAGGCTTTGAGGGATATTGAAACAGCATGTCACTTTATCGGCTGCACATTTACTTAGTTACAGACTAGAAAATGCAAAGACATTTGCTATACTAGTTGATTAAAATAGAATTTCTGAACAGTAACAAAAGGTGATTATATTAAAAAATCACTGTTTTATTCACATTTTCAAATAAAGAAAAAGCACACATACTAAAGAAGTGACAGCTGAGACTTTAAGCCAAATTCATCTGCCTGCGAGCCACACTTCTCAACTAGCCATGTTTGTCATGAAAATTAGAGACAAGTAGTTGAGTGGTAGAGAATGTGCTTCGCATGTCTGAGGCTCTGGAATCTGTGTGTGTGTGTGTGTGTGTGTGTGTGTGTGTGTGTGTGTGTGTGTGTATACAAACATAATTTTTAAAAATATGGATCTTGGGGCTGGAGAGATGGCTCAGTGATTAAGAGCACTGATTGCTCTTACAGAGGACCTGGCTTTGACTCCCAGCACCCACATGGTGGCTAACAACCATCTGTAACTCCAGTTCCATGGACATCCAATGCCTTCTTCTGACCTCCGCAGGCATTGCACACATGGGTGCACTTACACACATGCAGGCATAACACACATACACATAAAATAAAAATAAATAAATAAAATATTTTTAAAAAAACATGAAAGCATGGATTGTACATAACTACTTTAAAATTTGTACCCCAATTAGTGTCACCCACCAAATTTCATGTATTGAAATATTAAAGCCTATAGTGTCAAATATATGTCCCAAATGCCCTCAGTGTGAGTACATCTACTGGAGCCTGGTCAACCTATCAAGTGTTTCAACCTATTAGACTGACTCTCTCCCATCTTCAGCCATCAGTTGCCAATACTTTTTGGGTATGGTTGGGGTTTCTTCCTCACTTCCCTCGATCTATTCTGAGAATTTTTCTGGCTTCAACTTAGGTGTGACCTTTGCATTTTGTCACCATAACTGTGAGTTCATATGAGTAACTGCCAAGGTGTCTGGAAAACTGTTATCTGTGGTGTTTAGCTACTTCTGGCTCTTACAGCCTTTCTCCCTCCTCTTCTGCAGAAATCCCAGCTGTGGAAAACTAAAGTTTGATGTAAGTGTCTTCTTTGGAAATGAGTATTCCTCAGATTTTATTCTCTGTACATTGGCCAGTTGTGGTTCTGTGTGTTAATCACCATCTGTTACATAAAGAAGTTTTTTCTAGTGAGAGACTAGAGATACATTTATCTATGAGCATAACAATAAGTCATTAAGATGCAGTTTAATATTATATTCATTTATCAGAATAACAGTATTAGGCTCTCTACTATGGCCTATGACCAGTCTAGCCAGTATTGTTTCAGGGTCTATAGGACCTCTAGTCAATAGCTTCAAGGGAGGGAGTCCATCCCTGAATTGTGCTTTTACTTTGTCATCCTATGGTGTCTAGTCTAGTAAAGTCAATGTCCTTGATATAAGATAACTCTTTA
>NW_008341889.1:1550810-1556438 GCF_000622305.1 Nannospalax galili | reverse complement strand
ATAGTGGTAGGTTTCCATATGGCTTTTTCCAAAGCCTTTATTGTTAGTTATTCCTCTCTATACTCTCTCTTCTGCCCAATCCTCCCACTCTAGATGTCATATAATCCTTCCTACTCTATTATTCCGCATTTTTCCTTTTATCCCATTACAATCTCTCCCCTCTCCAAAGAGGTGTCTCCCATGACTCTTTATTAGTTTCTTGACCTCTCTGGATTTTCAAATTAAAGCATGCATGTCTGAAATTTCAAGCTAGCATCTGGCTATGAGAGCGAATATGCATCTGGGTTATCTCACTCAGAAAGATTGTTTCCAGTTCCATTCATTTGCCTGTAAATTTCATAATATCATTTATATAAGAACTACATAAGATTCTGTTGTGTGTCAGAAACACATCTTCCTTGTCTATTCAACAGTTGAGAGATGCCTACGTAGTTTCCAGCTTCTGGATATTGTGAGAAGAGTGGCAATGGACAGAGATGAACAATAATCTCAGTAGCATGTAGGGACTCTTTTGGTATATACCTGAGAGTGGTATGGCTGTATCATATGATAGATTTATTTGTAGCTTTCCGTGTAATCATCACACTGATTTCCATAGTGGCCGTGCCAGTTTGCATTCCCATCAACAGTGAATAAGACTTCTCCTTTCTCCACAGCCTCACCAGAATTTGTCTTCAGGACCTCAGTCATTCTGAGGAGGGTAAGATAAAATATCAATATGCAAATGATGACAGAAAACAATTTTTAAATATTCCAGGGCTATTTGCATTTCATCTTTAGAGTTATGCTTGTTCAGCTCTTTTATATATATATATGTTGCCTCTGCTAGAAAAATAGTTGGTAAAGAGAATTTTCCATTCTGTAAGTTGCTACTTAACTCTAATAATGGTGTCCTTTGCTGAACAGAAGCTTCTTAGTTTCATGAGGCCCCATTTATCAATTGTTGGACTTAATGAATGTGTTCTAGGGTTCCTCTTCACAAAGTTCTTCCCTGTGCCTGTGAGTTCGAATGTATTCCCTCTCTCCTCTATCTGATTCAGGGTATCTGGTCATATTTTGAGGATTTTGATCTATCTGGATTTGAGTTTTGAGCATGGTGAGAGATAGGGATTTGTTTTCATTCCTCTACATACAGTTATTCAGTTTGATGAGAACCATTTATTGAATATATTGTCTTACTGCAAGTGTGTATTTGTGGCTTCTTGTCAAAATCAGGGGCTATAATGTGTGGATCTAAATCTGGATCCTCATTTCTATTCAGCTTTTCAATGCGCCTTGTTTAATGCCAATACCATGCTGGTTTATCATTACAATTTGAGATCAAGGACACTAATGTCTCCAGCATTTCTTTAATTGTTTGAGAATATTTTTGATACCCTGGGTTTCTTTTTTATTTATGTTTCATATTAAATTTGAGATTGTTTTCTAATTAGGTGAAGAATTGTGATAAGATTTTAAGGGGGATTGCATTGAGTTTGTAGATTGCTTTTAATAGGATGGGTAATTTTACAATAATAATCCTAATGATCTGTGACCAGGTCTTTCCATTCTCTGGAATATTCCTCAATTTATTCATTCAGTGTCTAAAAGCTTTTATTATACAAGTCCCTCACTTACCTGGTTAGACTTGTTCCAAGGCACTTTATTATTTTTGTTTGTATTGTTAATAGGGTTGTTTCCCTCATATCTTTTTTGTCAATCTGTTTGTTGTTGATGTATACATCAACACAAGGCTAACTGATTTGGAGATATTCATCTTATCTTGCTAAAATCCTGAATGTATTTTCATCTCTAGGAGTTTCCTAGTGAAGTATTTGGGGATATATATATCTAAGTTGTATCTTCATAATTTGTCTTATTGCTTTAGCTAAGACTTCCAGTATGTAATGAACAAGATTCAAGAGCGTGGAAATTCTTATCTTGTTCCTGATATTAATAGGAATGCTTTGTCTTTTCTCCTTTTCATATGATGTTGGCAGTGGGCCTGTTGCACATTGCCTTTGTTTTGTCGATATATCTATCCTAAATTTCTATATTCTATATGATATGTATTATGAATGTGCATTGGATTTTGTCAAAGTCTTTTCTGTATCTAAAGAAATGATCATGTGATATCTATCACTGTGTATATTTATGTGGTTCATTGCATTTTATTGCATTTTTTGATATGTTGAACTATCCTTATATATCTGTGATGAAGCCAACTTGATCATTGTGAATAATCATTTTAATTTGTTTTTGCATTTTGTTTGCTAGAATTTTACAGATAATTTTTGTATCACTGTTCATCAATGAGATTGGCTCATACGTTTCTTTTTCATTGAGTCATCTAGTTTTGGTGTTAGAGTAATATGGACCTCATAGAAAGCACTTGGGAGTGTTTCTTCCTTTTCTATTTTATTTAATCATTTGTGGACTATTGGAATTTATTCTTCTTTTAAGTTTGGTAGAATTTTGTGATATATCCATTTGTTCCTGTGCTGTTTTGGGGGAGATTTTAAATCACTACATCAATATTATTGATTTTAATATATCTTTAAATTATTTATATATTTTGACTTAATTTTGGTAGGTCATAATTATATAGAAATTTATTCATTCCTTTTAATTTTTCTTGGTTAGTGGAATATAGATTTTTTTTAAAGTATGTTCTTATCATCTCTTTAATTTCCACAGTATCTATTGTAATATTTCCCTTTTCATTTCTGAGTTTGTTACATTAATCTTGTTTATTTATGTTAATTTTTATAAATTGTCAATCTTACTAATTTTTTCAAAGAACCAAATCATCATTTCATTGATCTTTCGATTGTTTAATTACTTTACAATCCAATAATTTTGCCCTTGATTCTATTTATCTCTCTCTTTCTACTCTTTTTAGGTGTTGTTTTTACTTAGTTTTCCAAGGATTTCAGATGCATCATTGATTTATAAGAAACGTTACTGATTTTTTAGTATACACTATTCGTTCTGTAAATTTTCCTCTTAGGATTGCCTTCATTGTGTCCCATGGTTTCTGTCCATGAACTCTCCTTGTATTCTACGCAAAAACTCCCCCTAAATACATGTATTCCTTTTTTTATTGGATTGATAACCTTCTGTGCAATTTTTCCAGCCCATATGTGCATGAGTGTGGAGCCATCCACCAAAACATGGAAAATCTACCAGTGGCCACACCTTGAAAGATTCATTCTCCCTCCCCCTGCACTCACCAGTTTCTAACAGCTCCTCATTGAAGGGTAAAGTCTGAATATTATTTATCCCATCTGTAGAAGATCTTGGCCATTTTTATCTTATGTAAGTGCTCTGCAGGTAACCACAGCTGCTTGATTTCTTAAGCATAAAAACCATTTCAAGACCAGACTAATACATTGTACAGCACTCCTCCACATCCTCCAGTTCTTGCATTCTTTCTGTCTCCTTTTCTGCTGTGTTTCTTGAGTCTTCACAGGAGTTTGGGTTTGATCACAACCTAGGTCAAGGAAGCTTCTTTTTTAGTGGACTGAAGTCAAAATTGTTCACAATTCCAAGAAGAAAAGACTGAGTACCCTTCCCTAAGTGCAACATCCTTATCATAACACTCTACAATAAAAAAATCTAGTTATTTCAAAGTAGAATTTGGTGCTATAAAATGGCATGTATAGGCGTGTATTAGAGTGGGGATACCAAACTAAATTAACCTTAAAAGCTTAAAGGAAGGTAAAGAACATAACTAATTTGGTAGAATGCTCGCCTAGTATGCATAAAGTTCTGCATTTAATTACAGCACAACATAAGTTAGGCATGGCGCCTCATGGCAATAATCCCGGCACTGAGGATGTAAAGGCAGAGTAATCAGAAGTCAATGTCATTCTGGCTACATAGCCAATTCTAGGCTGGCTTAGTATATATGAAATCCTTTTTCATAAAAATAAAAAGAAAGAAGGCAATAAAGAAAACTTAAAGGAATATTTGGAAATTTTAACTCAACATTAGTTAAAATATTTTCAAGTTATCTAACTACAGTCTTGAAAGCCAAGTGACACAAAATGGAAATATTTGCTTTGCATATAATTGAAAACACAAATTGTCTTCAAACCAAATTATTAAATAAATCAATTATCACCATATTAGTATTCATAATAATTATATTAAATATTCATTGAGCAAATATGATTTCATACTTTCAACAACAACAACAACCCAGTAAAGCAGCAATAATTGAGTAGTTTCTTTACAAGCATATAGAAACACACACTGAAAAGGGCTTAGGAAATTTCCTATAATGAATAGAGGGTGAAAGTATAAAAGTTACTGTGAATCTTCATAGAAAATGCATATGCTCTTCACCTAGAAAATAATTTCTTATGAATAAGTCTAAGGAGACAATCCCACAGCAGAAAGATACCAGTACAAGAATATTTACTTGTCCTACAGTATTTAAAAGTCCAGGTTTCCTAAGCCACATAAATGTTCATTGTATATATTAATCTGGGTATAAGCATTATGAAATTTTAAGAAGCCATTAAGATGATATTGTAGCTCAATAAATCACATTGAAAGGTGTCTGAAAGTGCATTCTAATAAATTATAATGAAGCGGAAAAGATTGATAGTAAGAATTAATCTCTTCTTCGCAAAATACAACTAAAATGTAATTGGATCTTGGGTGCTGTGTTGGCATGTCTTTTTCTGTGTGTATGCACACACATATACTAATATGTCTATCCTTTTTTTTAATTCTTTCTTTTTTAAATACTTTATTATATGTCTATACTTTTAAATAATATTTTTAAAATATGAATAGAAATCTTGAACAGATCAATAGACAGTGAATGTGTGATGGAATTACATTTTAAGTTTGTCTGCTTCAGTTTGCAAAAGCCACCAAAACATTCAGAGCAAGTAGACATCACAGAGAGGGAAATGATTTGATGGATCCACATCCCTGTGAAGGCTGAAACTTAGTATATTTTGTATCCTGTTAACTTTGAATAAAGCAGCAAGAGAAATAAATATGAAGGTATTCAATTAATTGATTCACTTGTTGCAAATCTTGCATAGTCACTGTAGTGTAGTCAGATTTCCTTTTTTGTCAATATTTTATTATTTTTATTTTATGTGTATGAGTGTATTGCCTGCATGTGAGTGCATCCGTGTTGTGCAATGCCACGGAGGTGAGAAGAGGGCGTTGGATTCCCCTGGAACTGAAGTTAAGGACAGTTCGTAGCTGCAATGTGGGTGCTGGGAATTGAACCCAGGTCCTCTGCAAGAGCAGTCAGTGCTCTTCACCACTGAGCCATCTCTCCAGCTCCCAGATTTTCTTAATAACTGCACAATGAACCAATTCAGTAGGCAGTTTTATGAAACTGGACTCTCCTCAAAGTTTTAAAATTATTTTATGTTTATCTGTATTTTGCCTGAACGTATGCAGGTGCACCATGCATACAATGCCTGTGGAGGCTAGAAGTGGCTAGTCGGACCCCAAGGAACTAGAATTTTGAATGGTTGTGAGTTGCCATGTCAGAAATAGGAACTGAGTTGAGGTTATCTGCAAGAGAAGCCAGTGCTCTTAACAGATGAGTCATCTCTCCAGCAGCAATAGTATTTTGAAAAGAATAAAACACACATGGCTACAATGGAAATATTT
>NW_008341889.1:1512525-1550753 GCF_000622305.1 Nannospalax galili | reverse complement strand
CCCATTAGTCATGAAAGATGATATAAAGCTAATTATTTTCTAATTTCAATAATACCATAGGGTTTGGTGTGTTTTTATTTTTCTCTTTTTCTGGATGGATATGTGCATTCAGCTTTCTATGAATTGAGGTAGCAATAACCAGTTTTATATTCTAAAAGAATCCAACATATTTTACTTCTTTTAAGTAAAAGTTGGAAGTTCTTTTATTTGCATTTATTTATTTATTTATTTACTTATTTATTTAGTCTTTTTGAGACAAGGTCTTCCTGTAGCTCCAGCTGGCCTGGAATTTGCTATGGAGACCAGGCTGGCCCCTATCTCATAGAGATCTACCTACCTCTGCCTCCTCTGTCCTAGGACTAAAGGGATCTGCCCCCATGCCTTAGAGGACTTTATTTTTAATCCCATTGACCATTAGTTCAATAGGAATTATACATAATTAGTCACTATAAAATTTTATCAAGTTGAAAAACTTAGAAAAATATATATTTTTTAATTTTTTTTGGTGGGGTGATTGTATAATCTGAAAATTTCCCCTTTTATCAGTTTAAATCTATAGCAAATTATTCTTTTACAGTGTAATGTAACATGCAAACTGTATTGTTCTGCATAAAATAAAATGTTTTAAATAAAAAATTTTGAAGACCAAATAAAAATGACTTTAAAAATCATAAGCTTGACAACTAGACATGAACAAAATCATTTTGAAAGCATGAAATGCCTTATACTCTTTAAATAGGCATTACATAGGAAAAGTCCACAGTTCGGGAAGTTAAAGTACATAGGAAGCAAGAGGCTGAGAGATTTTAAGTTCAAATGGAGGTGATGCAGAATTCACAAATACTGCATAATATATTATATACAAAATTAAGGTAAACACTAGTCAATTTGAGAATTAAGAAAAAACTGATCAGAGTAAACTGATGTGTGAAGGCTAATTTTGGTTGCCAACTTGACCTATATGGGGAGAGAGAATGGTAACAGGAATTTCCTCCATTAAATGGGCCTGTGGTCATGTCTAGGAGCATTTTCTTGATTGCAGATTAATGTAGGTGGGCCAGACCACTGTGGGTGATGCAACCCTTCACAAGTGGGCCTGGGCCATATAAGAAACCTATCAGAGCAAGATGGAGGAAGGTCTTTGATCCATTGTGAGCTGACATGTATACAGGGTGGAAAATAAGGGTCCAATTTCATTTTATACAGGTGCAGATCCAGTTTTGCCATTATTTGTTGACAATGCTGTCTTTTCATCATTGTATGTTCTTGGTCCCTTTGTCAAATATCAGGTTGCTGAAATTGCATGTACTCATGTTTGGGTCTTCTATTGTGTTCCATTGATCTATTTGTCTATTTTTGTGACAGTACCATGCTGTTGTTATGACTATAGCTCTGTAGTATAATCTGAGATATGGTATGGTGGTTCCCCACAGCGTTGTTCTTTTTCCCCAAGATGGCTTTGGACTTCTGGGATATATTATGATTCCATATGAATTTTAGGATGATTTTTTTCTTTAGCTCAGTGAAGAATGTTATGGGGATTCCAAATGGCTTTGCTTTAAATCTATAGAGTGCTTTTACTGGAAGAGGGTTCAAAAACATTGTAAGAGCCAGGGGTGAGGGATGTCTACAAGGATACAGTTTTCTAGGCAGATGGGAACTTGCTCATGTGAACTTAAAGCAATGATGAGAGCATGCACAAGATCCATGCAAACTCAAACCAAAGTCACAGCGTTGAAGTCAGGAAGTGGATGAGAAGTCCCGACCTTAGCTGAGGAAGTACTGACAACTGATCAGTGCTGGGTGAGGGGGAGCTGGTGTTCTTTAAGGGAGTGATGCTAGTTAGGCTGACCAGGCTCCAGCGTATGAACTCACACAGAGGGATATCTAGGGGCAGAAACTTGATGCAATAGGCCTTATTGCATAGGACAGAATGCATGAAATCTGGGGCGGGGGATAATCAGGGGTGCAGATAGTGGAGGGGATCTAAATCTGATTATGATGTGTGAAACATCCAAAAATTCAATAAAAATTATATATTGGAGCTAACTGAATTCAAGTATTCATAACAAAGAAACAACAGGATGGTAAACTTTTCAGACTGTCATAAGAAACAGGGCATTTTTGATCCATAAGAAATGATGGCAGAAGTATGACCTGAGCCTTCCTAAGCGCCATGCACCTTTCCCATTGGCTTTCCATCATGAAGTCAGAGTAGCATAACATTAGGAAATTATCATGTTCTAGCTTGCTTATTGTTGCTGTGAAAAACAAAGGCGTTGGAAAGGGTTTATGTGGCTTGCAGGAAATAATCTATCACTGAGAGAAGCCAAGGCCTGTATTCTAGTATATGAGAGAGAACAAATTCAAGGCAAGTTCTTGAAGTAGAATCCAGCTTGCTTCCTTCAGTATAAAAGCCTGAAACTGTAAATTCAATTTTTACAGAGTTCAATATAGGCTGTCATTTATAGTATTAATTCTATAATTAAACAGTACAATTTCAAAAGTCCCATTAAAATGATCAAGACCCCTTCACTGGAATCATTTACACTGTTTGTCTCACAAGTGCAACATAGATGTTCTTTAAGTATAAACCCACTTCAAATCTTTTTGTCTTTAAACTAATCCTTTGAAGTTTTATCACTGCTTATTTCACTAGGTTTTGTCTGTTGTTGCTGTTATCTTCCTGTATTTTCCATGTTTTTCTATTTCTTGGCCAGATTTGGTTCTTGTCATTTTGGCCATGACCAGATAATTATCTATCATTTAGTTACAGGAATCAAATTGGATCACTTTTATTTGATGAATTAGGTATTTGTGATGTGTCTGATGTATACACTGTGCATGTATTCTAGTATGTGAGAGAGAACAAAGAATATAGTTTCTTAACATTTGTTTGTTTCTGTGGTAAGGTTTTTGGAGTCCTTGTGACCTTCTCTCTTAGTATTTGTGAGTCTGTTCTAGTACTGAACCAGAGAAAAATTTTTAGACACAATTACAATTACATTCAGTTATTTTTAAATTGTGGAAAGAACATGTGTGGGGATAACCTAACTCCCTTGCATACTTTAGAAGAGGAGATATTTCTTACATATGGCTAATAGAGAATTCCAAGAGATTTAAACCTCAAAAGAATTTGTCAGAAAAGAGCCTTGATGAGATGTGACAATGCACTGGGCAGAGGGGAAGGGTTTGAGAGCAGCCTCTGATTAGAGACTAATTGCCAACCATATCTCTTATGACATTAACAGGATTGGGATTGTCATCATCTAGGTGCCAGGTTCCTTTTTCCTGCTAATTAAAGAACTAAAAGGCAGGAAAATTATCAGAGCAGCTGACAGCCACAGATGAACACAAAGATTAACAAAATTTTTAGGATGAGGAAGAGGGCATTTAGAAATTGAAAATCCAAGTTCCTTTGGGAGGGCCTATTTTAAGGATTTTTGTGGTTTTCCCTTCCATAATTTTGAATTGATCAGTTTAAAAAAACTAAGAGAAGTCTGGTAGCTTTATGCCTTCAAACAACAGGGTGTCCACATGTGGCCTTGATCTTTTTTGAAATGGTTTCAATTAGAGGGAAAGACAACCCTGCTAGCAAGAGGGGAAGCCCCAGGCCTTCATCTCAGGCTATGAAGAAGTCAAAAATATGCCACCTTTATTATTTATCAGTGACCTTTATTCTATTTTCCTGTTCCAAAAATATGACTTATTCCTGGTTCTTCACTTTTGTCCAATAGTCAACAAGTAAGCAGAAGCATTTTTTCCCCCTCAGGCAGCAAGGACAATAATTCCATTGGCAAAGTGACTGAGCTTGGAGCAGATTCTTCCCCAAAGCATCCTAATAAGCTTCCAGCCCAGCCAACAGTTTGACTTTGGTTTTGAGAAAGGAATGTACCTAGCTTGTCCTTAAATTTACTAAGAGCTCAGAGATCATAGGGCTCCATGCTAACATGTGGGTTTAATGGTCTTGGAGCATATAAACCTCGATCTAACTCAGTAAACTTGCTTCAAAATTCCATTTCTGAAAGATTAGAACTGCTTTAGTCCTTAACATATTTTCTGAATCATATTTGCCTTCAGTTATCCGCAGCTTGAATATTTGCTATGTGTTCACTGTATATTTACATAATATTTGCATTGCTATACAAGGGGAATTGTATAATAGTTATTGAGACAGAGTCACTGTATATGAAGTAAAGAGGTTACAGTTCAGCAACAACTGCAGACGTAAAACTAGAAAAACTTGGAGATGAGTTTAATAGAAGATTTCAAGGTAAGAGAAATGACAAACATGATCTATGTGCTTGTAAATATTAACAGAAAAGAGTGGTCTGCAGGGCAAAGGTCGTGTGAGCACTACCAACAGGGAGTCTTGATGGGGGTGGGGGGCAATTTAAGAGTTGAAGAGCAAGAAGGGGAATATCGAAGGCAATGATTCATGTTGGGGAAATGTTGAGATCTGAGTTGTACTGATCTTTTGACATTGAGCATGTAAATTTATAGTTGGGTACAAAGCTGTGTATAGAGATTTAGAATGCAAATACATGTTCACCACATTAAACCTGAGATTGTGGGTATGGAGTGTGGGTAAAACTGTAATATAGTATATACAGTCAAGACCTCTTGAAAAACCACCTTCTTGGGCTTATATAAGCTAATTTTATTTATTTATTTGTAATTTTTATGTGTTTGAGTATATTGCCTGCATATACGTAAGTGCAGTCCTGTCATGCAGGGCCCGTGGAGGTCAGAAGAGGGCATCAGATCACCTAGAACTGGAGTTATGAACAGTTGTTAGCCACAATGGGGCGGGGGGGGGTGGTACTTGGAATCAAACCGAGGTCCTCTGCAAGACCAGTCAGTGTTCTTAACCTCTGACCCATATCTCCAGCCCTGGGCTTATGTAAGTTAAATATCCAGTAAATCATCTCCTTTTATGAGTAGATTAAAGCAGATAGTCACATAATATCACAAATCTGTCTCTTCATCTGTGATTAATCTTTCCTGACTTTATTCCTAGTTGGCACAGTGCCAGTATAATGAGATATATGCCTCACAGACTCCGGAATTAATTCTGAAAATCAAAATTTTTGCTTTTACTAAAAAGTATCACTGGAAAACTATGGCTGAGGATGTGCATGATCACCCTTACTCTCCTCTGTTTGTAGAGAAATTAACAGCTCTTGATGAGAATCTTTGACACATAAAGTATGAGTGGTTTCTCAAATGCACATTGATTATTTCTTGTCAGAAGAATCCCTGATACAGAAAATTAAATATCTTACCAGAGAATAATTCAAAATGTCATAATTCTATAAGATCATGTGTTTGGGCAAAAAATTTCTAAAAGAAATGCACTAAACACGATTTAGAGCTGAAATTTGAATAATTTCTAATAGCAGAAAAATTTATAAAAATATAGTCAAAGTTTATCTGATAATGTTTGGTCTTTGCCCAAGCTTTATCGACATGGCACATGGTAATTAAAAGTACAAGACTAGGGGCTGGAGAGATGGCTCAGTAGTTAAGGGCACTGACTGCTCTTGCAGAGCACCTGGGTTTGATTCCCAGCACCCACATGGCGGCTATGAACTGTCCTTAACTCCAGTTCCAGGAGAATCCAAAGCCCTCTTCTGACCTCCGCGGCATTGCATGACCCAGGTGCAATCATATACATGCAGGCAATACACTCATACACATAAAATAAAAATAATAAATAAAATAGTTTTTTAAAAGTACCAGACTAGTGGAACTAACCTTCTTGGATGTTTAACCTCCATACTTTGAGGCCTATACTAATTTGGTCAGAGGGATATAAAGGACAGTTTTTGCTCCTTGTCCTCCTTGGTCGACTATGTTACAGGGGAGTATGAACATCTCTCAAAATGTCTTGTAACTGTGGTAAGTCACCTATCCTCTTGATCAAGGAGGCCGTGGAGACACCAACAGATGGACTTGAACCACTGTCCAGTCTACAAAGATGAGGATCAACACAGAGGGAACATTTCTTCCATGCTTCCAAGCCAGCCATGGTCAAGCAGAACCTTTGATTTATCTTCACATAGACAGAACTGGTAAAAGAAAGGAGCCAGGGGCTCCTCCCAAGCTCATGTGACTCCTGAGGAACACATCCTCAAAGGGCCTTAAGAGTAAAAATAAATTGGTTTATCTGGGCCAACTGTATGGTCTTAAACACCCAAAAGGAAAGTATAACCAAAGATTAATGTGGTCAATATAATTTTTTGAGTCCATATGTATAGCTAAAGGCTACATAACAAGAAATAACACCAGAAAGGAGATACCTTCTTTTGAGTTGTTGGCCAGGGTAGCTTAACAGACTACCAGACAGTAACCCAGCATAGAACTGGGAAAATGAACATCAGACCGCAATCTTATCTAAAGGAATATTGACAACTGGTTGCTGCTAGAAGAGGAACAGCTGATCTTCCTAAAACAAGGAGCTCTAGATAGGCTGACTAGGTTCAGCAGACGGACAAGCACTGGAGAATGGCTGGGGGGACCAACAACACAGTGGACAGAAACAGGGTGACAGAGTATATGGGCTCCAGTGGGGGGGTCACTATGGGAGGGTGCCACTTGGAAAGTGGATATATAGATGAATAAGTTTGTTCTATATGATATATACACAAAAAATCAACAAAAAATGAGTTATATTTGAGAAGGAAGAATAAAAATTTCCTATGTGTTAATTAGTAGAGGTGATAAACATTACCCTGGAAATCTACCTGATGACTTTGTATCCATTCTCAGGTGCCAAGGATCTGAGTGTAACCAACTGTGACTAGTAATAATCAGATACATAGAGATTAGAGACTCATGTGCAAACATCTAAGTGTTAGTATCATTAAAATGAGTCTTTCTGTATGAAACAGTATATTTTAAAATTAAATGGAGATCTTTTTTAAAGGTTAAAAAACTCATACAAATTTATGTCTTAAAGAGTTTATACTGAGTTCAGTATTGTATAACTGTATTGATTCAACTGTGAATCTGAAAATTTACAGATACTTTTGAAAAAGATGTATCTTTGCTCTGGAAATTGTTATTGAATATTTTAAAGCCATATTGAAATGTTTCTTCTAATCATGTGGCTATTAAATAAAACATACTAGAAAAATTTTAGTAACATATTCCCATGGACTGCTCAGCCCCCTCCTATAGCACCCATGTCCACCTGCCTAGGGATAGCACCACCCACAGTGGACTGGACACTCTTACATAAATTAGAAAACAAGAAAATGCCTCCAGACCTGACCACAGGTCAATCCAGTGATGGACATTTCTCTTGAATTTTCATCTTCCAAGGTGACTCTAGCTTGTGTCAACTTGATAAAAATGAACAAATATATTCAGTAAGTACAATTAAATTATAATCCTTTCTTGAACTAAAAAGGGAAAAATAGCTGCTGTTACATGAACATTAGTGATAAAGACACAGTCATATCTACTCACATGGATAGGGTTCTACAAGTAGACAAACGTATAATTAAACCAAAGTCCAATTTGTGAACCAACAAATGTATTGGGCTAACTTATAGAACACACATAAAGGTCAACTTACAAGAGCATTGGTGGCACCAGAGTAGCTGTGTTACCAGAAAGATTTGCCCCCCACATGGATAGTGTTTCCTCAAGGCTGCACCCATAAAGCCCCCTCTTCATTTAGCTTTCGGCATGCTTTATGTTCTACCAGCTCCTGAGACCACAAGTCCACATGAAGCTTGGGCAGAATTACATTCAACTAGAAGGGAGGTATAAGAGGAAGTGCCTGAGATGTCAGGGGAGTGTCTAATGATGCTCCCAGGCCAAGCTTCTATGACATAAAATCAAACATGTCAACATTTATGGGCTCTTGCAAGTATCATAGTTGCTCTGATGAAGATGGTAATGGCTGCTGTGCTTGAAAAATAATATCCTACAGCATCTGCTGTTGTCAAAAACTATAGGTAGTTTAAAATCAGAATCATAGACCTAAATTAGTGGACTTATTTTCCTACTAATGGTTCAGTGTTCTAGGTATAAAAGTCCCAAGGTTACTCAAAAGCCCCCAGAAGAGACCTGTAACTTGGTCTTTGAAAATCTGTGATGAAAGAGATTGGAAATGAAGTATCCCTTTAAAGTCACAGACTCCTTGAAATGCTGTATTTAAAACATTTATTTCTTTGAGGATTTCATGCAGTGTATTTGGATCATACTTTACCCCATCCCCAACTCCTCCTACACATCCAACATTGTGACCTTTTAATAAAAAAGAAATATTGGTTCCTATTTGTTCTTTGCACATTTACTTAGGTGTGTTCACTCCACTTGAGTGTGGTTGGCCTACATGGGCCAGAATCTTAGAGACTGAATATCCTTTTACTGCAGATACCAATTACCAACAATTCCTCATCTTGTGGTAGGACATAGTAACTACCTCCCCTCTCAATACTAGATTTTGACTGGCTTGAGCTTGAGAGTTGTTGTGTATGCTGTCAAGACTGCTGTAAGTTCATATGCGCACCTGCTCTTCTGTTGCCAGAAAACAATTTTGTAGTCATCTACCACTTCTGACAATCACAGTCTCTCTGGCCATCTTCCTCAGTGATCTCTGATTTTGGGAGGAGAGGGTAAATATAAGTGCTGCAATGACCCCAATCAATATAGGGCTGATTATTCCACACTGTCTTCTTTTCTGCTCCTTGAACAGTTATGGCTCTCTGTATTAGTCATCATATACTGCCAAAATAAGCTTCTCTGATGAGGGTTGAGAGCTGAGTATAGCAATAAATATTAATTAAATGTCTATTTAGCAAACTTATTATATATAATAATATAATTATAATTACAATAAGTTTAAATATATGTCCATTTAGCAGAATAACAGCAGTAGTTTCTCCTCTACATATATAGTATATGCCCTTTCCTTCATAAAGGAAATATCTGACAAGTAGAAAAGGATAGTCTATGATGCATTTTCTTTTTAATTTTTGGTGATAATAAGAAAACAAATCAAAATGATAATTAATATGTAATTATATCTATCACAACTCTGTCATGTGTATTTGTATTCCCATAGTATCTATCAAATCTTAATATGGAATATGAAATATCAAAATGCTTATATCTGGGGATCCCAAGACACCTACCAGAATATAAGATTTGGATAATTGAACTTATTCCCAATTTATGACTTATGGATTTTCCAAGTGTGTATTTATTCAAGGACTTGCTTGAGACTCCCAATTTTCTTCAACTGTAATTGTCTTCTTACTCATTTGTGCCTGATTTTAATCAGACACAGGCAAATATTTATCTACGGCACAGGAAACAGTTGAGTATCAACATGAAAAAGGCATTCTTTAGAGAGTCTCTTTTCACCACGGCATCATAAAATTCAGGTACATGACTGGATCCCACTTCCTAATGTTTGAAATTCAATTAATTATAAATTAATGACATTTAAAGCAAATTTCTGTCAATTTGTATACTTAGAAATGACTTAAAGAATAACACTACATTTATTTTAACTTTAAATTTAATCTTTATGCTGAATATAAATTATAGTAGAGAAAGTTATAATTTCTAGTTCTATTGACAATATTGCTTTATAAAGGAGCTCCTGGGTTATTAAGTGGAAATTGGACTATTATAACATTGAATTTAATGCCCATCTATTGTAATTGCCTTAGCACTAACTCAAGAAAAACTGCATTGATTTTTTAGCTTCTAATGATAGATAAGAAAAATAGCATCATTCATATTCTAATAATGGCTGTAATTTTAGCAGCATGGCATTCTTTTGTATGTGAAGTAAAAGTCTTTATAAGTGATAATAAGAATGAATCAGATTTATCACGTGAGTTTGTCTGAATGAATTTCACTGCAAGAAAAAAATTTCACAGTTATGTGTTTTCCATTTAGCATGTTATACATTAATTTCTAAATATGGAGCAGGAATTGTGCTAACCAAACAAATATTTTTCTTTACTTGCTTTTATTTCTACATTTCTTTCAACAATGCTATATTAAATGAGATTAGGGCCATTTTAGATATTATTTGACCTTTTACATGATTAAATAATACATTCACAAATATTCAAACATCAGTAGAAAATAGAGACCAGTACCATAGTGGGACATAGTTCCCTGGGTTAGAGCACTCACCAGCTGCTAAACATGTGAAATTTGATCTATGTGAACATTTTGGAAAGCATCATACAACAAACAGGATCACAATGATTCTAGGAGGTATCACCTAAAAATCCAAATCATTTGTCAGACGCCCCTCAAGCCCACCAGGCTTGGAGCTCCAACAAAATAGGAATCAAGATGAGAGCCTTGATTTTATTATAAAAAGTTTATTTAAAGAAAGACTCTTACCAATCAAGCAAGCATAGGCACAATCATAAAATGAATCTAATGTTGTGAGTTACACAGAGCTTATACAGGAATTAGATCACAAGTATCTAAAAAGTAACCAAGGAATCACTAAACATTACTTTGCCAACCGAAACGCACATGATAGTTACAATATCCAATACACAACTACATAATGTTTACAATCTCTAGGATACAATGTGTATTGCCCATGATCACTCTTGACAACTACTAGAATTAATGATTTTTATATAGAAACCAAGTAAACAGTGGTGAGAAACTCCAGTGCCCATAAACTGAAACAATATTCTTTAGCTGTGTTTCCAAGATAACCAATTAATCAAGAAGGCATAGCCTGTCAACTCAAACCACTGAAGCGAAGAGTAGAGAGCTCTTAAAGTGGCAGTTTTCTTTTCTTCTATGCTTAAGTCAAGCATGGCTCTTGACATCTCCCCCTTTCTTTTTATATTTTTTAAAAGAAAAACGCCAAGACTGGGATGGAAAGACAGTGCCTGTCTCAGGTTGTCCTCTACCAGAGCAAACCCATTGGTTGATTGGCCAGCCATCTGCTTTGCTCTGAGATCTTACCCATCACTGGCTAACCGGCCTCCAAGAGGCTCCCGTCATTGGACACAGCCATGGGGATGGAACATGCACAAGAACCTTAATGCAAATCTTAACATGCCACAAATGTTTCTTGCTGAAGTTAGGTCAGATTGAGTTGACAAAAACCAAGGCTTGAAAAATTTTGAATTGAATGAAACAATGAGAAGAATCAATGAAATGAATAACATTGATTACAAGTAACAGAAATTGATTACAAAAACTGATTAGCTAAAAATTGATTAGGCTAAACTGATTAGGCTAAAACACTATAAACTATAACATAAAACAATCCCCTAGCTTCCCCTTTTCTTTTATACTTTTTAAGATTATTCTTGTCTTTGTGAAAATGAAGGGAAGATAGGATAATCTCAGCAGCATGTGTGTGAGCCCTTTGAGTTAGGCAACGAGAAACACATCGACCTCCTATAAACAGTATACAAAGAACAATTATTAAAGTGATTACAGAAAATCCAGACCTGTGTAATATACTTTGAAACCATCCACGGGGATCAAGACCAGAAAGCGTATTTGCTAAAGTAGTAGCTATCTGATCAACAGAACTAGCAGAAGGTATCTCTTTTGAAAATGCTTCATAGATCTCTTCCTGCAATTACATTTCATTAAACGTTGCATTATCTATTTCACCTTGAATATACAATTTTAATTTTTTTTATTTATAAAGAGAACCATTAAATTTATAAGGAGTAATACAAATTGGAGTAGAATTTTAATCACATACATATTGCCCAACCAATGAAATCCACCTTTTAAAGCCAGAATTTCATCTTGTAATTGTGAATTAATTTGAGCTTGATGTGTCCAAAGCTTATGAGAGTCGTCATGCCAACGTTCAACAAAGTCCTGCGTTTGAACAGATTTCTGAAGCACCATACCAGCAGTAGTACCAGTAGTAGCCAAAGCAATAAGTCCTAAAACAGCAGCAATAATCAGTCCAATCATGCGTTTACTTCGCCATAACAGTCTTTTGAAAAATCTCAGAATTAGTCCTTGAGCAGGGCTGCTTTCCCAGGAACGACGCATTCTTAAAGGAATCCATAAAGAATGTCTTTGAGTTAAAATCGTAACTGAGTCAAAAGCTGGATTAAAGGCTATAGAGTTATTAAGACAAGGATATAAATGACAATTCTGGCAGGTCAAGTTCAGTTCTTGTACAACTATGTGTCCTAGTAAAATCACCAAAGGAAAGTGCACACAAGCTGTGACATAGTAATTTTTAACTTTAGTAAAATCATAGAATACCTTCTCATAAATAATAGCAAAAGTTCCATCAAAGATTTCTACAGGCTTAAGAGCAGCAAGCAATTTCCAAATATGCATTTGAGGAGGATATAATGTATGTCCTATTCTCAACTGAGGTCGAGGATTAGCTATTCCTTAATCTACCCAAACTATAGGATTAGTAGTATGGAATTTATCTTTTATAGGAACCACATTTTGTAAATTACACTTAGAGATAAACTTCTTATAATCTTTACAATTCTTTAACCATTTTTAAAGGACCCCAATCAGTCCAAGTATGATTTTAAGACCTATAAACTTTTTCTATCAATCCTTTACAATCTTGTCATATCAAAGATTGTCTTTTAAATACCTGATCATAGGAGAAACTCCCACACTCTGAGAGGGCTGGGGCCGTTGTGTTCCCATGCTCTGTCCAACTAGAACCTATCAACTGAGCAGAAAAAACGTACCACTTTGGATGACTAGTATTCCATCTACCTTCTGGAACAATCCAATTTTGCTGTCTTATAGGATAACAAGGAGGAACTCCAAAGCACATAATATCAGAAGACACAAATTGAGTATAATTAAAAACAGTTCCTTCTTCATCAGGAAAATCCGGCTGACCTGTTCCATAAGGGGGTGACAGTACATTCATAGGAAAACTAGTTACCATAATAGTAGGCTCCTTCCAAGTATAAGGACGAAGGAGAGGAGGATTAGGTACATGAGCCCAATATACTACCTCAGTTTCAGCAGTAGAAGTGCAAATGATCAGAGCACACACGACTAAAAGCAGATTTCCTTTTCCTGATGGATTCATCGTCATAGATTGAAGCAACATTTCCCGATCTTTCTTCCGCAAACGGATTTAACGGCTGGAATGCCAAAGAATGATTCTATTTCCTATAAAAACAAAATCATACCCTTTGCCTGCCTAGTATTAGTGACTCTCCTAATACCCAATCTGGGAATCCTTTTTATTAATTCCAGACATTTATAGTCTCAGGCAAGAGTGATAATTCCTGTAAAAAATGCTTTTCTGCAAGGAATAAAATTTTAACCTAAGGGCAGATTTAAAAGTTAAAAA
This sequence comes from Nannospalax galili, assembly GCF_000622305.1. NCBI lineage: Eukaryota > Metazoa > Chordata > Mammalia > Rodentia > Spalacidae > Nannospalax > Nannospalax galili. The sequence continues at coordinate 1,537,435 of NW_008341889.1, read as the reverse complement.
AATCTAAAAGTTAATAATAAACAACACCTAACAAAATTTTATAAGAAACAAAATTTAATCAAATTAATTCCAAGATCTCATAGAAGTCCTAAATAATAGTTAAAATAAAAGTTAAAATCTGATGCTATACCGACTGAGCTCTCCAGACCTAAATTAATAAAATAATAATAAAACACAACCTTAATACAAATAATATATAATAATAACTAATCTTATATTTCAAAGCTCTGGTGCATAATTCCTTCTTTTTTAATTTTTTAATAAGCATGTAAGATTATACTATACCATCAAATATAAAATCTTAATAAAATCTTCTATAATAATACTTGTAAAACATAATCATAACAGAACCATAGTGGGACATAGTTCCCCGGGTTAGAGCACTCACCAGCTGCTAAACAGGTGAAATTTGGTTGATCTATGCGAACATTTTGGATAGCATCATACAACAAACATGATCACAATGATTCTAGGAGGTATCACCTAAAAATCCAAATCATTGCCATAAAGGTTTTGGGAAACATTAGATAAATGTGGTAGTGGCTTTGGCAATGATTTATTCTATCATTTTCATGGGCTCTATTAATTTCTCTGATGGTAATATATTGTGACAAATGAGCCTTTAGTAACCTTTATGTTTAAGACAACACAAACTTGTTTCTTAAATTTTTGCATGTAAAAAGGGAAAAATCTTATTTACTGGGTTAAACCAACAGGATGGCAGGGGCTTCTTTCTGCTGATTCTAAAATTCCAAAAGGAACTCTCATCTTTGTCTTTGTAGACTCTAGACTTCTATGTTTCTTGTCTTCTTCTTCCCTCCTCCACTGCCTTCCTCCTCTTTGTCTTAGTCCTCCTCCTCATAGTCCTCCTAATATTCCTCCTTGCATTCTCTCTCTCTCTGCCTCTCTCTCTGTTTGTGTGTCTCTCTCTCCTCATCTCCTCCTCTCCCTTTATCCCTCTCTCCTCTACTCCTCTACTCCACTCTAAATTAGTTAATTCCTTGTGACAAAGTTGGGTTTATCTAGATAATTAGAATGTCTGAATATACTTGACGGCATATTTTTTCCATAAAATTTTTTACCTTTTTGCCCTATAAGTTAATAGCCATGGACCCCAGGACCCCATATATAAAAATATAGATACCTTTGAGGATATTATGTATCAATTATGCTTTCTGAATTTACTTAAATATTTACAATTTCATAATCTTAATTTCCTCATAAAGAAAATAAATTCAATGGCAATAGTATTCTAAAGAAAAAGTGTGTGTTTATTTCCATTTATCTCTATATCAATAAACAGATGCCTACCATAGCTATACAATGCACATACACATATCACTGTTCATTTATCTTTTATCATATATATGCATTACAGCTCCTTGTGTGTGTCATAAAATGATGTCTGAATCTTAATATGATTCATGGCCTATGTTCCTCTTAACCATCTTTATTATAGGTTTTGCGCAGGCTGTACTTTACTTTTAAATAATGTAGATTTCTTCTGTTTTTTCTGCATTTTTTGAGATGTGATCTCTTGTAGCACAGGATGTCCTCAAATACACTATATAACTGAGAATTTTTGGTCTTTAACTCTTGACCCCTAAGATTGCCTCCAAATTGTGAGGAAAACAAAGATGGGCAATTATATCTGAAAAACAAATATTTATTAAAATCTTTAAAGTATTAGTAGAAATAGGTTAATGATAAATATGTACTGAGCTTAGGACCAGATGATAAATATGTGCTGAGCTTAAGACTAGATGGATAGGGTTCAGAATTCTACCAAACAATCAAAGAAGAGCTAAAACCAATATTCTCGTTATTCTATAAAATAGATTCTGAACATTTAATTTTAATTATTGGTAACAATAATTCTCATCTTGAGTACTTATTTTATTTACTCTTCTGCTTTTTATTGCAATCACTCATTTACTCTTTTCCAAACTCTAATTCATCTCCCCTGTTCCTTATGAATTTAGTTTCTATGTTTTATGTATTCTTAAGGAATATGTAGAATTAGTTTGAGAATATTGTTTATTTGTTTTTAATGTGAATAAATGGTTACAGTTTCATAGTGTGCTATATGTTTAGAGAGTTTTAATGGAAAGCACAATCACTGAGAGAGTACAGCTAACTGTAATGGTGCTTTCACCTCACATTCACGCAGTGTTGGAAATCTGCGTCCCTTCTGTTCTGAGCACCCCTAGGTTTGTCCTTTTGCAAACCTCCTCAACCTTTAACCTCTTTTTTTGATGCTGGTATAGACATTGCATACCTTCTTTATTCCTTTTAAATGTAAACAGCATTGTGAGAAAACATATTTTTTCTAGTTCAAATCTGTGCTTGAACTATTGCAAGAAAAATACTACAGAGTGTAACACCTCAGCTCGGGAATTATGCACATTTCTAAATTTCGACAGCTATTGCCATTTTCTCATTGTATTTTCATAATTAATACAGTAATATATTGTGTTTTATATTATCATTCACTGTTGTTTGACATCTCAATAGTCAAAAATGAACCGTTCATCAAAATTAAGGTGGAGTTAATACATTTTCAGATTTTTTTATGACATGCTACTTGAATAAAGGACTTTTTCTATAAATGCCTTATCTCTAGCAATGTGTTTAAAAGTTAAAGACATTATTTGCTTTGGTTTAAAGGTTAAAATCTCATTCAATTTTATGGGGTTTATACTGCGTTCAATATTGTATAACTGTATTAATTCAACTGTGAATCTAAAAGTTTTATAGCCACTTTTGAAAGAGATGTATCTTTGCTCTGGAAATTGTTATGCAGTATGTTAAAGCTGTAATGACATACTTCTTCTAAAAAAAGTTAAAGACATTATTTGCTTTGGAAAAATAATAATTTTTATATAATTGTGTGTATTTGTATATGCATATTAGCATACACATGAGAATGAAAGTTTCCAAGGAGACCAGACGAATGCATCATATTCCCGGGAAATGGAGTTTCAGATAGTTGTGAGCCTCCGGATGTAGGTACTGGACTCCTCTGGTCCTCTGCAGGAACAGCAAACACTTAACCTTGGAGTCATCTCTTCATCCCTTATTTGCTTTTAAATATATTTATTTAATAAAGGGAAAGTTGCAGAAGAGTTCCTCTATAGAATAGCACATTTCTAAACCTTTATTAACCAGTTTTCTACATTTGCATAATCTTACATTACCATGGTCAATACTTAGTAACCTGTCCTTTTAAAAAGTAAAAGACTGATGGGGGCTGAAAAGATGGTTCAGCAATTAAGAGCACTGACTGCTCTTGCATAGTACCTGGATTCAGTTCCCAGCATCTTCATGGGTGCACTTACATAAACATAGACAATGTGCTCATACACATAAAATAAAAACAATAAAATATTTTAAAAGTGTAAGACTGGTCACATCTTCCATTAACTATGATTTAGGCTTTTTCAGTTTTCCCTTCAATGATTTGTTTTTGGGGGGGAGAAGCTATGGTAGGGTGCCATTTGGGATGTAGGTATAAAGATGAATAAGATTGTGTGGGATGTTCTGTATGAAATAAAAGAAAATCAATAAATTTTGAAATAAGTTATATTTGAGGAAGAAGCATAAAAGTTTGCCTCATGTTAATTAGTAGATATGAAAGACATTACCATTGAAATCTACCTGATGATTTTATATCCATGCTCATGTGCCAAGGAGCTCAGAAAGTAGCCAACTGTGACTAGTAATAATCAGATATATAGAGATGAGAGATGCACATGCAAACATCGAAGTGTTAGTTACATTAAAACTGAGTTTTTCTGTATGAAACAGTATATTTGAAAATGAAATGGAGATATTTTATAAAGATTAAAACCTCATTCTATTTTATGTCTTAAAGGGTTTACACTGAGTACAATTTATCACTGTGAACCTAAAACTTACAGGCAATTTTGAAAGAGATGAATCTTTGCTCTTAAAACTGTTATTGACTATGTCAATGCTGTTGTAATGAAATGCTTCTACTAATTATGTGATTATTAAATAAAATTTTAAAAAACAATCCAGTTTAAACACTGTGAATTCTTATTTTGTTAAATTCTTATTTTTTTAAGCTGTATCACCCCAAATTCCCACTGTTATCTAAAATATATCTAAAGACATACTGAAAATAGTGCAAAAGTAGTAAACTAAAGAGGGGACACAAAAGCCTATATTCTTATTCCTATATAATGAACATTTATATTTTCATTAATTAAAAGTGGAGCCAATAGGCTATAAGGAAGATTGCATTCAAAAGAAAACCATGGTTGTTAAAGTGAAAAGTAGAGTGGGGGTAATAAGAGTGAAACTGACACCAAGGAAAATCCAATTAGAAATCCATAGACATACTTGAAAAATTCCCTTCAGACAAAAAGAATAATGTGTAGAAACGCAATTGCAGAGAAAATAAAAATGATATGAGTGGCAGACCTTAGAGACTCAGCTTAAATATAACAGATGTTTGGAAAATAGAAAATACTCAGATGACTTAGGTAATAATAAAAAATGCACACTTTGGTGAAGGAGTTTTAAATTAAAGTTAACTGTGTTAAAAATGCAATATCAATATCAATTCTTCAATAATTTCATAAAATATATTTTGATCATTTTAATCATCTACTCCTGTCTCTTCTTCCAAATCTACCCTTCACTTCTCCCAAATTTGTGCCCTCATTTTTATGATGTTTATATATGTGTGTGGGTTTGTGTGTCTGTGTGTATGTGTATGAGATCAACAAAAGAGTCCAATTTGGGCTGCACTTATATTTGTGATTGTGGACCATCTGCATAACATGGTCAACCAACCAGGTGTCACAATCCAAAGAAAACTGAACCTCTATCGCTCAGAAGGCATTAATTGTTAGTCTTTCCTCAGTTAGAGGTAAGGGATCATGAGAACCTCCCCTTCCACTTTATAATTTTGACTCACTTGATATTGTGCAGGATTTTGCAGGCAGCCCCAGCTGTTTTATTGCAGCTCTCTAGTGAAATAGTGGCACAAATATTGTGAGAGTAACCAACCACCCCCTCATTGCTGGAGATGGAATCCACACTTGGCATCATTTTCAGATCAAGAATCTATGGCTAAATAGGTCATGGGCCCTAAGGGAGCACCTGCTACTAATATTCTCCAAAATGGACATAGCATTGAAATGATTCCTAATGGCTCTTTGCTATACCAGTGCATTTTTCAACCCTTATCAAAGAATATTCTGTCAGTAGAAGTCAATAAACACTGAGACCCACAACACAAGTTCAAACTGCATGGAATTAAAGAATGCAGACTGCTCATTCATAAATGGAATATGTATATCCCATTTGAAACTATGGATTTATTTTTATACATGATGAAGTGGAGGATGCTCACTTTATAAAGTGCTTACCGGGAAAGCATAAGGAGAGTTCATTTCCCAGCACCCACACACAAAAAGCCAGGAACAGTAAAACCTGTAATCCTAGTGAGTGATATGGAGAAACAGACAGGAAGATCCCTAGGGTTTGCTGGCCAGACAGTCTAGACAAACCCATGAGCTCTAGATAACCAAAGGCCCTGTCTCAAATAAGAAGGAAGAAAATTATTGGAAAAGAAACCCAGTATCAACCTTTAGTCTTCAATCACATGTACATATATGTCTATGTAAGCCCCCACATATGTACACACACACAGGAGTATGTATGTACACAGAGAGGATATTTTAAATAAACATGAAAATTTTCATTAGTATTAAACAGAATTTCAACATATAAAATATATCCAGCTACATGTATTATTTTCTCAAAGGATTTCTATATAGATAGTACAGGACATGTTAGATATTTTTGAGAATAAGAACAACTTCATTCAGTACATACACAAAAATTTAAAATTAAATTTGGTCTTAAATTGGAATACTCATATTCAAATTCTAGTTTTAATGTTTATTTGTATTCTTAAGCCAGTTTTGAAGCTTCAGAATTTGTACCTGAAAAAAACGGTATAACATTAACAATTGAATCTTATTTTTTTTTGTGGTCTAGATGTGGATAACCCTATTAAGTACTTCGAAATTGACGACATTAAAAAATATATGGGTGATTGATGTAATTTTGTTTCTATGAAAAAAAAAGTAGCACTTACTTCTACTTGAGTAGATAATAGTGATTGATGACATCTCTGAGAAGGAGAGTAATTGTCTTGACAATTTGTGGGCCTGTGAGAAGTTGACCACCCACCAGTGAATGCTCCTGTACCCAAGAGTAGATAAACAGCACATATTGGATTCAATGGGTTTTTTAAAAATTAAGATACAAAGTTGGATAAGTAGTGGAGGTGATTGGTTCTACAAGGAATTGGGGGAAGGAGGGTGAATATGATAAAAATATCTTGCATGAAAATATCAAAGTCCTAATAAATAAGTAAAATTAAGCAACACAGATATACCATTGTTAAATTTATAAGCCCGGGTGTGGTGGCGCATGCCTTTAATCCCAGCACCTGGGAGGCAGAGGCAGGCGGATCTTTGTGAGTTCAAAGCCAGCTTGGTCTACATAGTGACTTCAGGTCAGCTGGGAGTACAGGGAGGCCCTGTCTCAAAAAGACAAAAAAAAAAATTATACTAATGTCTACTTTCTACCATTTCATTCATATTTATATTACTAGTAATTCTTGATTTCGAATATGAAAATATATTAAATTGCATGTAATTGATAACTCTATGTATGTCTAAATCATACAGAAACTACAAATATTTCTAAATTTTATAAAATGCAAACAAATGCAAAGATTTATGGTTTTAAACATTTAATGAACATCTACGTCACCATAATTTTTTTATTTAAATTCTTAATCTAGTTTTCATGTTTTCTTTGAAATGTGTTTATTACATTTTGTTTAGTTTGTGTGTGCTCGTGTGCGTGCGTGCATGAGTGCGTATGTGTGTATGTGTGTGTGTGTGTGTGTGTGTGTATGTGTATGTGTGTGTGTCTTTACACACCATCATGCATATTGAGGTCAGAGGACAGAGCATGGGTATGAGCTCTCTCTTTCCTACATTCCTGGGAATTGAATCCCAAAAGTCAAGCATATTGTTAGGTGCCTTTACTTACCAAGGCACATTGTCAGTCCTATGTATATGCTTTTCTTTTCTTGAAAATATACATAAATAATAGGGTTCTAGAACTCATATAATATGATAAAATATTAAAAATAGAAAAAAATAGCAGCACATACGAATGGTTTCTTTTTACAGGTTTTATCGCTGTGCTACTTTTGCTGTCAGGAGGTATTGCAGCAATATTTTTATGAAAAATTTGATAGTTTCATAACTTGCTTATAATAATAGATTCTGTAGTAACAATAGAAAGTGCCTATATCTTTATTAAAATGTTATACTTAACGGTATATTTTATATTAAGGAAAAAGCAACTTTTACTTACAAAGTAAAAGCAGAGTCTTGGAAGATGTCTTGGGAAAATTCTTGACACAAACCTGAGAACCTGAGTTCAGTCCCCAGAACCTATGTGAAAAAGTGTAGAGTGATGCCAGGTGCCTGGAATCTCAGTTCTGGGGAAGCAAAGATGTGCTGATCCCTGGCTGTTGTTTGTCAGCCAGCTTAGCCTATTTGGTGAACTCCAGGCCAAATATATCTTGAGTAAATATTGAAATTTACCTCTCAGTTTTGTTTGAATAGCATCTAAGATAAATTAGTAAAGCCATTTTAGCTGAGATGATTACTCTGTCAATAGGTACATGTCTTCCTTACAAGTGTGAAGATCTAGTTTTGACCATGACCCTCTGGAACATTTTATAACAAATAGATTTGATAGCTCATACTTGCAATTTTGTCTCTGAGAAGACAGCTGCATACCTTGGCCTCATTGCCCTGCTGGCAGATCCAAGGCCAGTGAGAGTTCCTAGATCAAAAAGCAAGGTGGGCAGAATCTGAGGAATGACATCCAATTTGATTTTTGGGCTCCTATATGAGTACCCCCACACAGACTCACAAAGAAAATAATCTTTCACTTGATTTTATGACTTTTATTCTAGTTTCTATATACTAGAGGAAATAAAAAGGAAAGAATTAAAAATATTGTCTACTAAATTTAAGCAATGCTGAATCTATAAAGGTGAAAATAAATGGATTGATAAATTAAATAAAATTTCACCAAGTTTTATTGGAATTAGTTTGAAAATATAAATACCATCAGAAAATGTTCAACAAATCACCATGTAATAAGGATTTAACCTTCATGGGAAGCAGTCTAGTCATTACTTTCAGGGTTTAACAAGTGGAGGAAAGTACATTTTTAAAATGTCAAACACCATGCTTTCAGGATTCATATATTTCTTTATAGTTTAGCTAAAAAATAACATATGGTATTCAGTCTACTGTGATGACCTTTGCATATGCATATTAGAAGATAAGTCATGTCGACTGTATTAACACTATGTTAGTGGAAAATACATGAGCATTAAAGAGAGATTGCAGGTTATTTCTGCCCTCATAATAACATAATTTGTGAACACAGAAACCAGATATTTAGGGACCTTTCTAGGATTATTACAGCAGATTTTTAAAAATTGGTTGTCTCTTTTCAATTCCAATATTTTCATAATAATAGGAAAGTGTGGTTGGGGTTGTTTATGAATAATGTATACAAAGTAATTATGTAAAACAGAAATAAAATGCATGTACTGTTTGAAGCTTGTTAGAAGCACTAGTATCTAATGACATGCAAAATCACAGTTCTTTTTCCATCTCAGAAAAAGAATGATAGTAACTAATTTTTGTAAAGATTTGGTTTCTGTATTGCATGTTTTGCCTTGAAGGAGATTATTTTTCTACTTTATAATATGAACTAATACAGTTAATGGCATGAAAACAAAATAGTATGTAAAATATAATCAGGCTTTTGTGTTTCTTAGCACTTTGGTGTGTTTATGAGACAGAAGTCACAGTTCTGACTTTAAGTTTTGAAGTCAAGTTCTTTAAAACAATACCTACCATGTTCCACAGCTGTGTGCCTTTCCAGTGTTTTCAGAGTACCTCCCTACCAATAGTCTTCAACTCAATCTTTATTAAAATGTTTCTAACTTATGTACAAAGGACCAATCTTTCACTCTTTTTCAGTCCATTCTAGAGTTTATAGATAATTGATTCAAAATGCATTCTATTATATATTTTCACCTTAAAATGACAGTCAATAATTTGAACTTTACAACATTCTTTTTGGAGAAAGGGATTTTAGATTTTAAATAGCACAGAGCATAACATAAATTTGATTATAGAAAAAGAGGAGGACTCATTTTTTGCAGGCTACACTCTTAGAGAACTAAGATGGGTATGAATAATTCTGTGTTGATGCTTACACCAGGCAGTCACTACAGTGTTTCAGAATGCTTACGCTATAGTAGCATTTCTACACATAATTTCTCGACATAAATGAAATATATGAATTCCATAGTTAAAGACAAAGGGAGCTGGAAATAATATTTCAAAAGAATAGACAAAGAAAACAATGATGCTAGACAAAGAAGGTATTTGGCAATTAGTTTTGGAGGAGGAGTCTTCTGAAAATCAATCTTCTGAAAATCTAAGCTGTCTCAGGTATGGGGTCTCTGTGTCTGTCTGGATTGAACATGGCTTCATGCTGTTTCTGTGTAGAAAAGACCACTGTGATTTCCAGTGTAATTTCAAATTATGATTTGAGGTTGGCAGTCTGTCCCCCGAGCATGCTGCAAGGTCTTACACCTGAATGGATCACAATTTCACCTCTATCATGTAGTGGTTTTATGAGATAAGCTCTTTCAAGTGACACTGATACAAATTTCTATCTCACAAACACAAAATACTATAGATGTCTATTGAATCTTAAGCTCAATGTATTTTTAATGCTTTTTCCATCAGTGTTTAACAGATGGGCCAGGGTAATGAATGACTGTGAAAACATCAGAATATTTTGTAAATTAATGTAATGAATTGCTAAATAATTCAATGTAGCTTTTCATTTAACAGAAGAGTAAAAATATAGGCTTAAAATGAAATGTATTGCAAAGACAAAATTTAATAACTTTATAACTAATGATAATAGGATAAAACCCATATCTTACACTGTTATCAGGGACAAGCACCTGTCTCCAGACAAACCACAGGATGCAGGGGAGAACCTGCTACCACTATTCTGTTAAATTGATATAGTAGTAAGCTGACTCCAAATGATATTGTTATACTCAGATTAGTGTATATCTCAACACTCACTGAAGAAGCTTCTTCTTGCAGCAGATGGCAATTAGCTGAGAGATCTGTAATTTTTCAAAGAGCACAGAGTAAAAGACTGTATGGTGCTTTTCCATAAATGGGACACCTATACCACAAACTGTCTTCTAAATGCTCAGAGATCACTGAAGAAAAGCATGCATAAATATTGTAAGAAAGCAGAGTATGAATTTCTCAAATCAATAAAAGTATTTTAACAAAATGAAACAGTCTTTTCTGGAACCAACAGGACATTTGCATATATGAAGACACACTGCTTGTGATAACGTGCACAAGACCTGTACAAGCCGAAACCAGACAAAAATCCAGCATACAGAAGGGAAGTAGACAAGAATCCCCAGCTCTAGCTGAGGATATAGGAACAACTGAGAATTACTGGGGAAAGGAAAGTCAGTCTTTTTAAGGGTGTGAAGCTGAGCAGATTGACTAGGATCTAGTTGAGGATCCTCAGTCAAAAGCAATTGGGGAACAGAAATTCAATTCAACAGACGTTTAAAAATAATAAAGGAGATGAAGTATGAGGGGGTTACAGAAGTGTGCATGGATCTTAGTTGATGTGAAAGAGAAGGTATGAATATGATCCAAATTCATTGCGTGAAATTCTCAAAGTACCAATGAAAATGGTAATCTTAAAAATCAACAGTCTGACATTTGGAGTAACTCACTTGATGGAAGGATGGTATTTAAATTTCATTTTAACTTTCTGCTTTTTTTATAATAAGTATAATTAATCACAGGACAACAGGAATGCTAGGTAAATGAGCTACTACTAAGCTATACTTTCTATTAACTTAGCCCTTTGAAATAATTTTCAATATTAAATAATGAGCAGCCATGTCTACTCATCAATATATTTAGACAAAATTAACTATCAGATTTTCATACATACCATTTTAATATGAACAATTGGTAAATTATTTCATAATCAAAATTGCTTTCTTACAATAATTATCTTTCTATGTGTACATCTAAAGGAATTAAAAACATGGATTCAAATAGATAATTAGACATCAGTGTTCAGATTAGCAATTTTAAAATATCCAAAAGTGGACATAATTAAATATGCATCAACAGATGACTGGATACAAAGATGTAATATTTCCACAAAGTGGGATACTATTCAAACACAAAAAGAAGTGATGTTCAGAATGTTCAGAATATGGTTAACAACTAAATTAACTGAAAGAGGCAAATATTGTATAGCAAACGAAGAAACTTAAAAACGGAGAAAGGAATGGAGTATAAGAGGAAAATCTTAAAGAAACAGAAAATTATGGAGTAATTAAGTTTTGTTCAGGATGATTAAAATATCTGTAAATATATAATGGTGAGGCTTGTGCAACATAGTAATATAATTTATGTTATTCAACTTATACGTGAGATTAAGTAACAAATTGAATTATGTATATATAATTCACATATATACATACAAAAAGTTATTCAGGGAAGTGTTTCTATGTCCTTTCATACACTGTTACTGATTGAATATCAATTCATTATTTTCTAATACACAATCTCAGAGTTTGTACCTGCTTCCATTTGCGTGCTCAGATATTACCACGAGCAGCTCCTTTCCACTTTCCGTTTTAATAACTGCTGCCATAAATGTTGATGCAAATATCTTTTGGGGGTGTTTGTTTTCCATTATTTGGGGTTTGTAAGTAAGAATAAATCATTAGAAAAAATTTTGTGTCTATGATTGTATTTCCTATATGCATGTAAGTGTATCTGTGTCATGCAATGTCCATGGAAGTCAGAAGAAGGTGTTGGATCCCCCAAACTGGAGTTATGGATGGGTATTAGCCAACATATGGGTGCTGGGAACTGAACCTGGGTCCTCTGCAAGAGCAACAAGTGCTCTTAACTGCTGAGCCATATCTCCAATACAAATCATTAGAAACTTACACTTTGTAGGAATAGAAAATTGAAAACACTGAAATAGTTGATCCATAAATTCATATTCAATGAAGTTATGTATCAAAGCTTAGTGATTAAGTTTGCCTAAAGGGTTTCACAACCAAACAGAAGAATTGCTTAGTTTTACATTTGATAGAGAAAGAAGAGAGTGATGGAATATGGTGATAGGAATGACAAATTAATAATTGGTGCAGAGAATGTAACAACATTTCTTAGGTTGAACCTAATCTAATTTAAATACCAAGAAAGGAATTAGGGAAGATAGGCAGTGTAGCTTCATCAATTTAGAGGCATATTGAAACCTGGTGAGGTGACTGATTGTGTCAACACTGTACACACAGTGATGCCTCCTAGAGTGAACAGATCCCAATGTAGTCAGACTCTCAAATCCTGTTCAGTTTACCTCTCAGAGTAAAACAGGATTGCTTTTGATTCATCTCCTACTGTGTAAAATGCAGAAGCACAGGGATAAGTATTTGCTGCTGAATTCAATCATACCATGAAATTTATTTGACAAAATTCATAGGAGAAATATTTGTCTTCAACTTAAATATATCTTTGAAGCTCAGAGCTACTTCATTAGGTCTAGAATAATTAAAATTATAACTGATACATTTAGTCACACAAGTTGAAATCTTGATTAGGATGTCAAACAAAGGCATGAATAAACTCGCTGTTTTCTGACGATATCATAGAGACTCTGATTCTTTATTAAAATTCCAAGTAGAAACAGGAGCAACCTGGTGCAATATTTACTTGTGCCTATGTAGTAAAAATCCCATGTATTACTGATCTTTTCTGTATGCTTGAAATGTCGATAGAAGCAACGATTTGTAAATGTCAAAGAAATTATTAACCAATAGAATAGAACAGGTATATACAAGTTGTCTAATTTTATTTTTTGAGACAGTGTCGTGTATCCCAGGCTAGCTTATTATGCTCTAGCCAGTTTCTTCCAGGATATGGGTTGCTATCCTCACAGCAGACTGAGGAAGGTTTTAATGGATGGCTAATTCATTTCAACACTCTCTTACCAAAGGAACATGGTCTCTCCCTTTAGCAAGTACTCCTCTCATTAACATATTTCATTCATTTTCCATGAATCTTTACTCTTTTGTTTGTGATTTCATACAGAACATCTCAAACAATCTTAATCATCTTTATAACCCCATGCCCACTGGCACCCTCCCATATCCCCCACCACCCACTGGTTCCCATATACACTGGTACCCCTGTTACTGCCTACTGTGTTGTCAGTGCCCTCAGCCATTCCCCAGTGCAAGTCTATCTGCTGAGTCTAGTCAACCTATATAGAGTTGCTTGTTTTTAGGAAAATCAGCTCTTCATTATCTATCAGCAATCAGTTGCAAACATTCTTTTAGATAACATTGGGGTCTGCTGTTCATTTTCCCAGCTCTACGCTGGGTTACTGTCCACCTGAGTTGGCATGGGACTTGTGTATGCTGACACCTATGTCATAGAATCATATGAGCAGGTATCCAGGAGCTCATAGGACTGTTTCCATGTAGTCATGCCCATCCTCCCTGTCTCTTACAACCTTTCTGACCCCTCTTCTGCGATAGTACCTAAGCTTTGGGTGGATAAAGTTTAATAAAGGGGTTCTGTCCAAGGACCATTATTTAGCAGACTCCCGATCAGTACACTTTGACCATTTGTGATATTTTGTGTTCCTGGTCCTCTGCTGCATGAGGGAGCTTCATTATTGAGAACTGATTCATTAGTGTCTTCTTCTTTAGCCCTGTTCTATGTTCCTGGAGACTTAGGTGTAGAGGTTGCATTGCAGATGTGTCCTTTGGGCCTGGGCAATTCATAGACAATGTTCGCGTGTGACTAGTTGAGGTACTTGGTAATAGTCTCTGACTGCTGCAAAATGAGCTTCTTTGATGAATGGTGACTAGGATATTTGTCTGTAAATATAAGAATAAATAGTTTGAACATAGTAAGAAATCACATTAGTCTAGCAATGTGAGAGTTTTGGGGATTTCTCTAAGATCTATGACCACTCTGGCCATGTGTATTACGTTATGTTACAGTACCACATTTAAGTTTCCTCCCTTTTATTGGGCTTTATTCAAATTAGGTAGCTGCTGATTGCCCCCAAGATAAAAGTGCTGCTACTGCACCAATGACATATGTTGTGCTGGCCATTGATACAGTTATTTGGTCTTGAAGCTGATGTTGGATCATCTGTCGGAATTCAGGACTAACAAGATGTCCAATGGATAAGCATCTTATGAGAAGAATGGAATTTTTCAACCAGACATCATCGAATCTTTCATTGTATATTGTTTCTTTCTTTTTTTGTCCCTTGGCCTCTTTCTTTTTCTTCTGTTTTGCTTGAATTATGGTGTATGGTTGCATATGTTCATGTGTTCGGGGATGTGTTCATCCATAAGTGCGCATGTGGACACCAGAAGTTGACATAGTAGCATCTCTTCTTGTATTCCTTTTCACCCGAGTTTTTGAGACAAGGCCTCTCACTGGACCTGAAGCTTACCACTTTGACTAGACTGCCTAGCCAGCAAGACTCTGAGATTTATCTATTTTTACTACTCCAGTGCTAGGGTTACTGACATATACTGCCCTGCCTGACTTTTTACATAGGTGTTGGGGATTGGAATGCAGATCCTCATATGCTCAGCAAGCACTTTACCCACTGAGCCATCTCCCTATCCTCATAATAGCTTTCTTATATGAATAGACTCTGCCTAGCCAATACTGAGATATTGATTAACCAGATTCAAATTAGCTAGAATGTTGCTGACTAGAACTTCTGTGTCCCTCCCTTCTCTATAGAATTTGGGAGCTCAAGAAAGGACTACTGAAAGAAAATATCTTTCCTGTTATTCACCATTACTTTATCCATTTGGTTTTTGAGTTATATTCTGTGTGCTTTTATGGGAGCTCAGAGTCAGGCTGCTGCTTACTATTCTCCTAACAGATATTTTAAAAACATTAGGAAAATACAGTCATGGTAGGAGAGGTAGAATGAATTTTCGCTGACAGTGATGAGCATCAGTAGGCTGTCCATGCCCATGGACAACCCCACACTCATATGTATATGGACAACACTAAGTGGACTACAACCGTAAAAATTGGCAGTAGACCCCAACCCTAGCCAAGAAACTATTGGTACCTGATCATTGCTAGGTGAAAGAGAATTAATCTTCTTTAACGGAGTGATACCAGACAAGCTGAATAGGCTCCACTGGGTGAATTCACACCATAGGACGTTTGAGTACACAAACTGGACTTGATAGATCTTAACATATATAACAGAATGCTTCAAATCCTGTAAGTGGGCTATGGGAGGGAAGCTCATATAGGAAAGAGTCTAAATATGATTAAGATGTACCATATGAAATCTAAAAAGTTCAATAAAACTTACACATTGAAAAGAAATGATTGAGAAGGAGAGAGGGAGAGGGTGGGGAGAGAGAGGAGAGAGAGAGAGAGGGAGAGAGAGAGAGAGAGAGAGAGAGAGAGAGAGAGAGAGAGAGAGAGAGAGATACGTGGAGCACACACGATAAACGGAGGAAATATAAGTTGGGAGGATAGCTCAGACATGAATTCAATCCTTAGGACCCCCTCCCTTTTTGTTTTTTGAGGCAGGGTCTCCTGGCCTCAAACTTGATATGTAATGGCGCATGATCTTGAACTCCTGATCCTCCTGCCTTCACCTTCTAAGTACTATGATTGCAGACTTTGCTCTTACAGGCATTGCACCCCTGTGCCCAATTTCTCAGTATTTGCTGAGGGAGAAACAGAGATAATGCCATGACAGGGAATGCATTTTGTACCCATGAATTGGAAGGGATGTTGTTTTGAACATTTAGTTAAGATATTGCTCTTTGAGAAGGAAATATTTAAGCAAAAACTTGGATTACAAGGGCGGATTTCTGTGAGAGAGAGAGAGAGAGAGAGAGAGAGAGAGAGAGAGAGAGAGAGAGATACAATTGGATGGGACAAGATCCCCAAAGGAGAGTGAGAGAATGAATATGATCAAGACACTTTGTATACATTAATGGAATTTTCAAAGGATAAATTATAAAAAGAAAATTGAAAAGATACAGTGTAAACTTTGAAGAATGGCTTCAAAAAATGTACTGAGCCAACTTGGGTTTCGGAATTTCACTTGAAACCATTCACAATTGCTTTAGTTTAGGAATCTTTATAGTATTTTTATACTCTTCAGTTAAGTGCAAATACAAATGCAGTATAATCACAAGAATGGTATTCAAATATATAAGAAAATTTATATGCAGAAGTGTTGCATAGGACTATGTTGCATAGGACTGTCTTCCAACAGGCAGACCTTAGGCAGATAGCCACCTTCCTAAACTTGGTTGCACCTGCTTACCTAGGATCGTCACAGTTAAGTCTGGCTCTGCAATCCCATCATACCTTAGAGGAGGTGGGAGGCAGCCAGTAGATTCCCCAGAAGCTCATGGGGCAATTTCCTTGGCATACACGAAGTGTGCAAGGAGAGACCCTGACTCCTAAAAAGTGGAAGGCAAGTACTGACATCCAATGTATTTTTCTGGACAACCCTCACATTCCTTGACACATGCACATCCACATTCACACACATGATCATTTGTGCATGCATACACACACACACACACACACACACACACACACACACACACACACACACACACTAGATACACAGAAACACACAGAGACAAAATAGTGCTTCCAAATGTTCTGTAAGTGGAAACAGGGAATTGGAATGGAATGAGACCTTTAAAGATTCTTGAAACAAATGACACTTGGAAAGTTATCTTCAAAGGCACAGCTTCTCTGCTCAAATATATGTTAGGAGCTGTGTCAGTAAACAGGGTTTGAACTTGATTTCTAGAATAAACTTCTAGAAAATCATCGTCGAAAATACTGATTTACCCGAATCAAATGTGTTCGCATAGTGGAGGATAAAGTAAAATGTCGGTGGTACTTATTTAAAAGGGAGGCATGATTGCATATCTTTTGAAAAATATTTCACTTATTATTTTTTAAACAGAGAAAAGGGTAGGGGTTTATTTACAGAACAGTGGGTGAAAACCCCCTCATTTATAGCTGCACTAGAAAGTCCACAGTCAGATGGTCCTGTGACCTCCCAACAGCTGCACTAAACAGTGAGAGAGGTGCCTCTTTGTGTTCTCGGTTTATATATCATTCGTCCCTCCCCCCACATGTAGCTAAGGTCGACTGATTCAGTGGGAGGGGTAACTGACTCCCCCCTCAACTGCTTGATGATCATGGGAAGCAGGTGTGACAATAGCTTCCCTGCATAGCGGTGGGAAGACATTTCCAGCTAACATTCCACCTCTTCCTCCGGCTCTTACATTCTTTCCACCAATCTCTTCCAAAAAAGTCCCTGAGCCTTGGGTGGGTGGGGGAGGAGCATGGTAAGTGTCGGATAATCTTCCTCCCATTGTGGCAAGACACTGAACTTTTGAGTCTCTGTATCATCTGTTTTCCATGGGTTGGCCACTTTCAGTGGGATTGCATCTACTATAAAAATCACACCCAGCAAGAAGCAAGAGCATCTAAACAGTGACTGCTATAATAACTAACCTATGGAGGTAAACACAAAAACCTGGTTGGTATTTTAGCAGGTGCATCATTTCTATCTAACAAAGCAATTGCAGTGACTTTTCACTGGGCCTATATTCTATCAAAGAATATTCTATCAAAGAATCTTTTTGTTTGTTTGTTTGTTTTTTTGGTCTTTTTGAGACAGGGTCTCCTTGTAGCACCAGCTGTCTTAGAACTCACTATGTAGATCAGACTCAGACTAGCCTTGGACTCATAAAGATCCATCTGCTTCTGCCTCCCCAGTGCTGGGATTAAAGGCGTGTGCCACCATGCCCAGCTAGAATCTTTTTAACTTGAAAGAAAATTCTAGTGAAGAGGAAATAAAGATTGGCCGATGAAATAAAGTGTTGTATCTTAGATATCACAATTGAAATATTGGAAAACTACTACTTGAAAGCTTTTTAAAAAGACAGATATTAAAGATAAATGATCAGATAATTCATTTCTATTATTAATAAATATTGCTTGAATATTTGTAAATCTGATCTTCAAGGATGCATGATATTTTTAGTCTATCCTCTTGACTCTCAATTGGGTCTAAGGCCAATTATATTATTTTTCCATATAGTTTGATTTTCTTTGCCATCTCTTAAATTCTGTTATATTTACTGCACAAATTATAAAATGCTGTATATCCCTCAAAATAATACAATGTCATTATATTTTTATTTTTTAAATATTTTATTTATTATTATTTTATGTGTATGTGCGTACTGCCTGCATGTAGGTAAGTGCACCACCCGTTGAGAACAGAAAATATTGTCAGATCCCCTGGAACCGGAGTTAAGGACAGTTAGCTACCATGTGGGTGCTGGGATCAAACCCGAGTCTTCTGAAAGAACAGCCAGTGTTCTTAATTGTTGATCCATCTCTCCAGCCCCTAGAAATTGTTTTATAACTTGCCATTTTTCTAACGATATATTTAAGCCAGTAAATTAATAAAAGAATGTCATAACTGTGAAACAGAATCACCTCTCTTGATGGAAATGAAGCTAGGTTGCTTTTATTAAAAAATTACTTGTTTTTACATATTAGTTACATTTAGTTTTAAGAATATCAGTATTCTTGAAATCCTAGTTTTTGCACTTGCAAAATAACATTGATATTACTACTAATCCTAGAAGTTCATATGGAGATTAAATTAGAAAATATTTGTAAAATGTGTACCATTTTCCCAGAATATGTTATGTTGAATACATTCTATTAATTACACTAATATAAAATTCTATTCTTTTCAGGTATTCAAAAATCTACACTTAACCTGAATGTACTTTCTATTTTTCTGTTTTTAATTGAATTTTTGTGAGTATCATACAATTTAATTTGAGTATATTTAGATTCCCTTCTCCATCTTTACCCCCTTACTACCTATCCCCTGCCCAATTTAATCTAATATGCATATATAAAATGTCTATAGAATCAGCTTTGTGTCTCCAAATTTCCTTTCTTGTGGATCCATCCACTGGAGCCTAAGTAACATACTGAATGTCATGCCCTTAAAAGAGACTGACTCTCCTCTTCCTAGCACCTATTGGTTTATCTGTTTCCAATAGTTCATCAAGTAGGATTGAATTTTCTTATCCACTTCTTCATGTCTATGCTGGGATTTTATCTGGCTGGTATGTGCTGTTGCCATAACCATGAGTTCATATGAGTAATTTATCAGCTGTCTAGAAAGCCCTGTTTTCCTGTAAACATGCTTCCTCACAATGTCACATGAATTCTAAAACAAGAAAGATTATTTTAAACAGATATTTGAATCAAGTCTAGAAGTAAATGAAACAATAGTTTTTAAGATGGATAGGTAAAACATGAATTCCTGAACAGATGGAATATGAATTATGGTTAACTAATATTTATTGCATTAATGGATATTATCAATGAACATTTGTTTATATAGGTATTATAAGTTCTCAAATACCTTTCTAAGAAGTAAGAAATCATGGAAAATAGTACCAAGTCAGTCATGAAATCAAATCTTATCAGATATTATTTTTGTTCCTGTGTTTTGCAGTCTTTGCCAATAATTTTTAGTTATTTCATGTTTTAAAAGTGGTATGCCTTTATAGGCTTGGTTCTATTGCTTAAAGAAAGAAAAATCTATTAGCTTGAAATTTTTCTTGGGCATTTTTCACTCTAAATACTAGTGACAATTGTTTTGAGGAGTGATACTGAGAACTGGGCATATGTCCAGAGATGAGAGTTACCTGGGAAATTTGAAAAGGTTAGGGCCTGAATATGTGTGTGTGTATATGTGTGTGTGTGTGTGTGTGTGTGTGTGTATCTGTATATACTATGTTTGAATGATTATTATTATTTTTGTTATAACTGAAATAGGGTCTTACAGCTGGCTGGCTGATAATGAACTTGTGACATTCCTACTTCAGTCTCTCAAGTTCTGGTATTACAAGCATGCACTAACAAGTTAATTTGAAATTTTCAATGAATATTTTGATAGTTTGCTTTAAATAAAATATTGAGAGATATAAATAATATTTATGATTTGTAAATCATCATGTTTTATTAATTAATATTTTCATAGCTGACTTTATTTTATATTTATCTTCAACACTGGAGGCACATATAAAGTAAATAAATATAAAAGTTTAATGAGCTTGGGCTATTTAATCTTCTAAATTTTTACCTCAGTGGAAACAAAATGAAAATACACATCATTATTTATAGGTATGAAAAAAGGGGCATAGGTAATGGCAGTTGGTAAACTTATTAGACCTCACTGGTTGTGAGTTATTGTCCTCTCTCTGATGGCTGCCAATTCTTTCTCCTTTGCCAGGTGAGAAAGATTCTGCGTTCATCACTGTCTGAGTCACAGTGCCTCTCCATTCTCGGTGCTCACCAGTTGCAGCAATCTAATTGGTTTGGCTGTCTGACTTGGTCGATTTTACCTCCAGTCATGAAACCTTTGAAATTTCCATGATTCTATTTCAGTCTCTGTGGAATTGTGATTGAGACTGTCAACCAAGACTAATGAGAATGAGGTGAAGAAATTTTATTAACTTTTAAACAAGCTCCTAGGCTTTCTAGAGAGCCACCAGTGATGAGTCATCTGCTATTTCTGTATGACTATAAAGTCTGAGTTCAGAATAGAAACTCGGGTTGTGACAAGTCTCATTTATATAACATTTTATATAATGTCAAAATGATATTTCAATTCATAGTGTATCCCAGAAAAAAATACCTCTGAAAGAGTAAAGAAGCTGAGAGAAATTATTAACTCTAGAAAATAACTACATCCCTTCATAAAACAATAGATACAATCTTTACAAATATGTTGAAAAAGAAGGCCCAAAATTAGGTTATTATTCCCAGATCTTAGTCCTTAGTAAGGAATAAATATGTTATGCCAAACATATTTTGATTGTGTTAAAAGTTCTGTTTCCTTCACAGGAAGATTTTTAAGCCAGCTATTTTCTAGTATCTCTAACAGCACTATGATTGTGGAAAAAAGGAGTGTTGAGAATCTTGACAAAATATTTGGACAATTTTCTACCTTAGATAGCATAAACATGGTGCTGGAGAGTTGGCTCAGAGGTTAAGTGCTCTGACTGTTCTTGTAGAGGACCTGGGTTAGAGTCCCCGTATCCACGTGGCTGCTAACAACTGTCTGTAACTTCAGTTCCAGGAGATCCAACATCCTATTTTATCCTCCATGGACATTGCGTGATACAGGTGCACTTACATACATGCAGGCAATACATTCATACATATAAGATAAAAATAACATTTTTTTAAAATAGCAACACTATATAAGGTTATACATTGAACACTTTTTTCATCCACCAGTAGGAAGTTTCAATGTATATATAAAGAATCATTCTTTTTTAGGGTTCATAGAGCTTTCAAACATTACCATATTTGACTCTTTTAGGGACTAGTAGAGAAAAACAGTTTCATTTATTATGTGGTTGGTTTAGGTGGTATCCTGTAACAGAAATACACACAAGACTAAAATTAAACTTGTAGATCTACTTACATCAACGTTATATAAATGCCCTTTTCATTTTCCACAGATTGTAGGAACACACTCTATTCTTATATCATTGTCATGTAAAATACTGGAATGTTGAGTGACAGGTTTTGAAATAAAATGTGTTTTATCTCAGGATTTGATCCCAAATCCACTGTTTAAAAATATCACCAACACATACAGAATAATATAATAAAATGAACACATAAAATTTAAAATTCCTTATGCCATTTTGGTGACTGCAGTAATGAAGGTAAGGAGATTGAAATAAGAACAATTGCAACTCTGGGTGTGAGTGAGGTGAGGCACCTGTAAGGCAGCCAGCACCTGGCTTAGACTCAGCACTATAACTCAAAACATTCAGCTCTCAGTTCAGATAGTTATTATGTACATTAGATTGGTAAATTGGCACATGCTGTTTGAGGTCAATGAGAATTTAACTCTGGAAGTATGTGATGGTAAGAGAAAGCCAGAAGTTCAGCTATGGAAAGGTTATCTGTGTAGTGAATGCTCCATTGGGAACTCCAGAAGACTGCCTCTACAGGACTCCTTGGTTGATTTCAGGTTAATTATTGTAAGCCCTCGATTTGGATGTTTTGCTGGCTCTCTCTATCTGCCACTCATTATTTATTGTTTTACTTTTCTTTGCATATACTTAATAAATCAGTCTTTCCAAGTGGAAAATACTGAATATTGTAGATCATCATCTGAGCAATAGAGAAAGATGGTGCATTGATTCAATGCGAGAGCCATACACAGAAACAAATTGAGATTGAGGTTAACATTTAAATTGTGTACTTGTACACTTTAATTATTTCCTCTTTAAATACTTTTTTCTCACACAATAATTTTTTAAAAATATTTTTATCATTTTTTATTTTATGTGTATGCGTGTATTGACTGCAAGTAAGTAAGTGCACCTGTGTTGTGCAATGCCCACGGAGGTCAGAAGAGGCTGTCGGATCCCCTGGAATTGGAGTTAAAGATGGTTGTTAGCCACCATGTAGGTGCTGGGAGTCAAACCTGGGT
This sequence comes from Nannospalax galili, assembly GCF_000622305.1. Taxonomy (NCBI): domain Eukaryota; kingdom Metazoa; phylum Chordata; class Mammalia; order Rodentia; family Spalacidae; genus Nannospalax; species Nannospalax galili. The sequence goes on along the minus strand of NW_008341889.1, from coordinate 1,514,611 downwards.
CTTCCATAAGAACAGTCAGTGTTCTTAACTGCTGACCCATCTCTCCAGCCTCACAATAATTTTTAAATAAATATAACATAAAGTCTATACCACCTGTACTTTAAAGCAAACTTTTCATCTATCATTTTGAAGGTAAAATGTTTGGATTTTACAGAGTTGTAACCATAACTTAACTAACTGTTGAACTAATGAGCAAGTTTAGTCTCATATATGACAAGTGAATGTGGAAGAGTGAGGTATGGGCTTATATGGAAAATAGGTGAGCTGAGTCTCATGGAACCACTGACCAATGCCGTATTCATTGGTCCCCTTGTGTCAGTTTATGTCATTAGACGGGGCCAAGATGATCTTAACATTTTCTTAGCTTGACTAAATTTTAGACTGACTTCTTCATGATTCTCATCTGAACACTATTTTATTAGAACATTGACCTTTAGAAAACTGGGATGTGATTCTAAATTTTTAATATCCCAGGAGATTAAATTTTTAATTATCTTTATTTTCCAAACTTGGAATATCTTTCCAATAGATATGGTAGTGATAGTTTCTACATAATCATCAAGAAAAATACCATTCTTTAACCTACCTCTGCTGCAAAGAAGCCTAACTTAGATAAGCATCAATTGGCAGAGACAAAGTGGCCTAATTGCATTGAGGCCCTTCCTTTCCAGTGCCCACCAGTATTTTTCCATTCGAATCATCTCTGTTCTTTAAACATTCCTATTTTTTGTGAAGTTGACTTTACTCTTCTTCTCTCATGATAACTTGAAAGAATATTTCTTTACAATTTTAAATTGTCTAGTTTTTCATTGATCACATGATAATAAGGCTAAAATTAAGTTTTAAAAAAGAAAGCATAAATGATATTAAGAATATGCATTTATTTATTTTATCATAAACATTTTAAAAGAAAAGCATTGTAGTAGGTGAACATAGCTAAAATTCAAGAACATTGGTTAATGAATTTCTTTAACATGTTGTGACATTTGTATTTTTCCAATTTTTATTAATTCTTTAGGAATTTAATACAATGTATTTTGATCATATTACACCCTTCCTAGCTTTTCCCAGCTACAACTCCACCAATATTCTTATTTTTTTCCCAATGAGTCCAATTTGTTCTGCCCAAATGCTCTTGGGAATGGTACTAGCTTTACAGTATTATTGGTCTAACGGTGTCACAACTTAGGGAAAAGGGACTCTTTCTCTCCCAGCAGCTATCATACAGCAGTAGCTCCTTGGTTAGGGGTGAAACTTCCTGTCCAACTCCCCACTCCATGCTTGGATTTTATCTGCCTTGAGCTTGAACATAACTTGTGCAAATGATGCTTCAAGTGCTGTTTGTTCACATGTGCGACTTTCCTTGCACTCTGGAAAACAATTTCCTTATAGTCACCTACCACCTCTGGCTTCAAAATCTTTCTGCCTTCTTTTCTCTGAATGTCCCTGAGGGGGTTATATAGATGTCCCATTTAGAGATGAAGATTCTTCAGTCTCTTACTCTCTGCACTTTGACCAGTTTTGGGTTTAAGGGATATTTGCTTTTATGGCAAGAAGCAGTTCTGATGATGTCTTAGGACTGATTTTAAAACTATTCAGTTTCGTAGAATATTAGTGGCAGGTTCTCCCTTAGGGCCCATGACCTCCCTGCCACAGGATTTGGACCTCAGTATTGGTGACAGCTATGGGATGAATCTCATGCAATGGTCTTTAAATACAATCATATGGTGGTTGGTTACTCACAAATCATTCCTTTCACTCTTCCATCAGTGGGCATCTTTGCCAGTGCTATGGTGCATAGGATTGATAGGTGAGAAAAAACTGATTAAGTTCTTTTTTGGCTTGTAGCATACATAGTATTTACTACAGTTATGAAACATAGTCAGTAGAGATGATGCTTTGAGATCAGGGCCTGACTGATTTCCTCAAGTTTTCTGATTCAAGTATACATTGTCTATAGAAATGGGGTTTCCACATTCTGGAGGATATCCAAGAACAATGACAGAAGCCTATAATTTTTTAGTGTAAATGGGAAACCAGTGGCCAACAACTGAAATATAGGTAACCCATTCCTGGTATTTTTGTT
>NW_008341889.1:1511239-1512492 GCF_000622305.1 Nannospalax galili | reverse complement strand
CTTTATTTTGTGTGTATATATATATATATATATATATATATATATATATATATATATATGTTGTGAGTGTGTGTGTGTGTGTACCCATTATTGGCAGCTTTACCTTAGAAGATTCAGGGGAACCACTTATCACTTATTCTTAGCCTTAAAAATGTTCTATTTCTTTTTTGATAACTATTTAATAACCACATAATTAGAAGAAGCAATTTCTAGGTTCACAGTTGAATTAATATAGTTATACTTATTGAACTCAGTATAAGCCCTGTAAGACATAAAATTGAATGAGTTTTTAACTTTAAAAAAGATCTCCATTTCATTTTAGAATATATTGTTCCTTGCAGAAAGATTCATTGTTTCTGCTACTAACACTGAGATGTTGGTGTGTGCATCTCTAATCTGTATGTATCTATTACTAATCATAATCAGTTGCACTTGGACCCTTGGGGCCTGTGTATGTCTATAAAGTCATTGGGTAGATTTCAATGGTAATGTTCATCACCTTTACTAATTAACATGATGTAAATTTCCATGCTTCCTCCTCAAATATAATACATTTTTAAAAATTTGTTGATTTTTTTTGTGTGTATATCACACAGAACATCCCAAACCATCTTATTTGACTATACATCCACTTCCCAGATGGCACCCTCCCATAGCCTCCATCCCCCCACTACATCCCTTATACTCTGATATCCCTGCTACTGTCTGCTGTATTGTTGGCACCCCCAGACATTCCCCACTACTTACCATCTGGTTAATCTAGTCAGCCTATCAAGAGGTCTTTGTTTTAGGAAAGTCAGCTGATCTTCATCTAGCAGCAATCAATTGTAGATTGATTAATATTGTAGATCTAATATTGTAGATCTAATTGTAGATCTCATATTCCTTTAGATAAGATCGGGGTCTGCTGCTCATTTTCCCAGTTCTATGCTGGGTTACTATCTGGGAGTCCCTTTGGCCACCCTGGCCAACAACTCAAAAGAAGGTGTCTCCTATCTGACATTGTTGCTTGTTATGTAGCCTTTAGCTATAAATATGGTCTCTTAAAAATTGTATTGGCCCCTTTAATCTTTGGTTATACTTTCTTTTTGGGTGTTTAAGGCCATACAATTGGCCCAGATAAACAAATTTATTTTTACTCTTAGGTCATTTGAGGATCTGTTATTGAAGGGTCTTGGGAGGAGCCCCTGGCTCCTTTCTTTTACCAGTTCTGCCTATGTGAAGATAAGTCAAAGGTCCTGCTTGACCATGGT